>NC_141333.1:17632772-17897772 GCF_037954235.1 Aulostomus chinensis | reverse complement strand
AAAGGAGGCTAACTTGTTGAAATATCCTCTCAAATATTTAAATAAACCTGAATATGAAATTTGGTTAAAAGCCATTTCCTGTTAATATCTAGGTGCTGTGGCACTCACAGTCACCGTCAAATACTATTTATCACATGAAAAAGCACTGTATTTGAGACCAAATCAATTTTATTTCAATTTTTTTTTTTTTTTTAGAAAAGTGTGCACCATTTTAAGCTACATAGTCTTTGCCTTTATTTAGGAAGGCTCCGTGTTAACGTCAGGTAATTTGCCCAACAGATTGACTATGTTTACTTGGGCAGCAATAATCTGACTGTTGATCTTATTTAAAATCAAACCATATTCCAGTTAAGTGTTTGCAGTATTCCATTCATATTCCTGTTACCTACCACTGAGCAAAGCCTGACTCATGACCACAAAGAGACATCGCTACGTTTTGGGGTTCCTTCTGGATCTTGACCAGAAACCTTTTTTTTTTTTTTTTTTTTTTTTTGTCACAACTGGTATATTTTTAATGATTCATGCTAAAACATTCAGAAAACTCTGCCTCGAATGAACTTTCGAACATTCACTGGGAGATGTTTGACTGCTGTACGCGTAAAATGAAAAACTGCAAACAAAACCCATCTACAACATAAAATTGTACAACTCCACATCTTAATCTAATTATCGCTCACTCCAAGAATGACCTGATTGGGATTAAACTGATCAGAAAGCAGTTTTAATATGGCAGTGTTCTTTTTGAAATGTTGTCTTAATTGGGTTTATCTTATCACAGCTGTCCATGTAAACATAGCCACTGAGACTTTTTGGGGAGGTAAAGACTCTCTGACGACTTATCAATCATATCACATTAGTGACTGTCTGTCATGCAGAAACTGCATCTTTTGTTCAGCCTTCGAGCTGATTAGCTCCTGATTGCACGTCCCAGGGATCCAAGCATGGACCTTTCAATAAAAATAGGCTTTAGTTATTTTGTTCCTCTCTGGGAAAGAAGGGGGGGAAAAAATTAGGTTTCCCACAAAAAAAAAATGAAACTAATCTTTAAATGAATATGATTTTGATCCACATGTAGAATCTATGATCCGAAATATTTTACTTTCTACCTTGTCTTTTTCCAGGAGGGGGTGTGGACAAGGGCAGACTGAAGGTACTGTAATGTGAACAAGCAGGGTCATTAGTTTGAGGTGGAGGCTGAAGGTGTAAAATCTGTTCTGAAATGAATGAAAGGGAAGTCTTGAAATGCAGCTTTGATTTTGGTGGAGATTTTCAGGAGGTTGAGAGAGAGAAAGAGAGAGCGCGGGAGGCGTGCGCGTGTGTGTGTGCGCGCACGCGTGTGTGTATTGTGTTTCAGGTTTGTTTGTGTGGCGAGATAGAAAGACGGAGATAGCGGTGGCAAACAGGGCAGCTAAGCTCCATCCAAACTCCATCTCAGTTTCTCCCTCCCTCCCTCCCTTTCCCTCTGCTCCCTGGCCATGCTGATGATTGACGGCCTGAGGGTTTTAATGGGCACTGGAGAGCAGGAGCTGAGGTCGAGGTTGTCATGGCAACTAGGAGAAGGGGCCTTTTGCTGCTGCTTCACCTGAGTACTGTGGAGCCTCGCTGGCTGGCTGAGGGAAGCAGGCAGCAACAGACACACAGCAACACACACACACACACACACTCACACACACACAGAGCTATCTTTGTGAGGACATTCACGAACATAATGCATTCTCTGGCCACATATAGTAAGAGTTGGAGTAGCAGTAATAAGACAGATAATTCATGTGGTCTATCTCAACACAATAGATTTCGTGATGTAACACACTAACAACAACAACATGAGCCTGTCAGGGGCTAGTTTGCAAACATTAGCTTACCTGTCCAGCAGAAAAGTGGCCACCTCAGCATGGTTTTCAACCCCCTTTCATCTTGCAGTTTAGACCAGTGTTGAAATGCTCAATCAATGTTGACCCTCGTCTTGCTCCTTTGTTATACCGTTTTTGAGACGGATAACTGATTTTACCCTTTTGTTTCTGAGCCTTTTCTTCAGTTTATTCAACACCTGGCAGCTCCTGAGCTTCCGTTGTTTGCTAATAGTTCTGGAATGTAAATATAACCAACATTTTGGACCCGATTAAAAAAAAAAAAAATTTAAACAATGATTTCGCCTCTATAATATTTTTCAGACAAATTTAGGCTTTAATTCTGTGCCTCTAAAAGTTCCATGAAGGTATTACTTTCAAAAGATTATTTTTTTTTAAATTGGTCTCTATTGTACCTTTAACCTTCCCAACCATGCAACAACCCTACGCTGATTCTAAACCCAATTTTAATCGGAACCTTAAAACCACATCCCGACCCTCCTTAGAGTAACCCTACTTCTCAAAATGTCCTCACTGTGACAATGTTACATTCAAATTTGTCCTCTCAGAGATAGCTGTGCAATTACACCCACAAACCATTCAAACTTTCCTCTCCCTGAGAGGCTGCATCCTCTCTGGCCCTCTCTTTTTCACCCCCTGCTTCTTCTTCTTCTTCTTCTTCTTCTTCCTCTCTCTCTCTCTGATCCCCTACCAAGATAATACTGTCTGATACGCTACAGCTGCTCAACTGTTCGTTCACATTTGTATTTTCATGTTGTTTTTTCTGTCCAGTTGTTGGATGACAGCTCATATTTTATAGGGCCGGGTTGAGGTTAGCAGTGCCTTACATCCCACTTTGTTGCTGAAGGAGAAACAATGTCGGGCCTGCGTTAATGTGTTCTGGCTGCTCTGGAAAACTTTACATAGGTCCAAGATTAACCTGAGTGGAAAAAGGGGGATGTATCTGAAAAAGAACAGAGAGCACCAAAGAACACCACCAGCAGTAGAATCGAAAATAACCCAGGTTTACAGTGTACTTGGAGTAAAGGAATGAATGAAGCCCCCGGACGCTGTTTCCCACAAGTGGACCTCTTCAAGGATTTTTTTTTTTTTTAAGAAAACACATGAAAAGATGCAATGCAGGAGTCAAATCAGTGATATTGTTACACGTGAATTGCCAGTCCACAGGCCCACTCGGATATCTCAAAGTCAAAAGTTGAATATTAGCGAGGTCTGTGTCCAAGCAGAGCGGCGTGCTTTCAGGTTGTCTGTGAACCCAAACTGCAGCAAAATGTTTTTGTTGACTGGGTAATTAGATATTCTCGACATCCCACTTTTTACTGTCTCTCTCTCTTTCTTTCTCGCTCTCACTCACTCACTCACTCACTCACTCACTCACTCACTCACTCACTCACACACACACACACACACACACACACACACTCACTCACAGACACACACAGAAATCATACTCGGTATCAGATCACTCATCACATCCAAGAGAAACCATTGTCTCTACCCTAATCTTTAATGTTTGTCAGTTTAAATTCTTGTGGATACATCAATTTTCACTCTCTGTAGGTCTCTTATGTTTTGTTCAAAGTCTAACAGATTCACACCCTCCTCTAAAATGTGTGTGTGTGTGTGTGTGTGTGTGTGTGCGTGCACGCGCGGCGTGCGCGCGTATGCCCTGGCTTGTGGCCCCAGGGCCTGTAAGTTCGTGTTGAGGCTGTGTGGGTCAGTGGAGGGATGGAGGGATTGTTTACTCTGGAAGTGACTGAAGCTCTCATTACAGTGGGGGAGGGGCAGGGTGGGAGCTGTGTGCGTGGGTGTGCATGTGCGTGTGTGTGTGTATGTGTGTGGGTGTGTTTGAGAGAGAGAGTTTGTATTTTTCATGGATGTAAGTCTGGTTACTCAGGAGAAAACAAGTGAAACAGGAATATCACACTTCTTTGCTTTCCTCCTGTTTGACAAAAGAGCTTGTCAGAGCCTTTCACTGGATCCTACTTTGATGGTTACATCATGCTTCCATTTAGGCATTTGAGGATCGATGTGATATCTGTATGCAAACCTGCGCAGAGCTTTATTATATTGTCACTTTGGAAAGAACTGCTCTGTTGGACTGTTCCCAGACCATGTTAACTGGCTCACATTTGGACTTAAAGTGTGTTTCGCTGGGCAACTCTTTTTATTTCCTCCTCTCATCGTTTCCCCCATGTGTGAATGTCAAGCTCTGACAAAGCAGTCATGACCGAACGCTGTTAGCTTCACTGCCTGAGAAGAAAAGCAGAGCAGCCAGTGTCACATCTGTCTTCCCCCTCATGTTGGAAATCATTATAATTGAGAGAAAAGACGAAAGAATTACTGCCGAAAATACATTTGGAGGCCTCATTCAAAGCAGGGTGGGCATGCTGTAATAAAGGCTGCTGTATAAATCAAGATGATAATTTAGATTTAAGTTTTATATTGAACATCAATATCCAATCCAACCAAAACAAAATCTGCTGAAGCATAGAGGTTTGGCTATGTGAGAGGGATGTTTCACCCACAAAGAGTGACTTACTCACTTGGACTCCAGAAGTCAGAAAATGCTAGCCTCGCATTATTTATCTTGAAGCTAATCGAGATCGACTTCTAACGACAGTAAAACATCACAAAATGTTCCTTTCAAACTCTCAAACGCATTGTGAAGTATAATCCAAATCTTTAGCCAGTCGCGTTCTCCACAGAGCTAAAAAAATGAAATGGAGTACTTCTGTTCTGCAGTGATCACGAATGACTGTGTCCAGCTGGCACATTTCATTGAACTCAGGATCTTTTTATTTATGGTCAAATAAACGTAAAACCTGCAGGCCGTATATGTGTTGTGGTATATTTAATGCTGTAGCCTGATATGCTCCTCCACAAGTATGTCACTGCATGCCACCGCGATGCATGCTGCATACAACAGCTGTGACTGGTCTGTTTATCAAAGATATAGACACCGAAAGCTTTATTTATCCCTGAAGGCCAATTCACTGTCTACAGTTGACCCGTTACATATAAACATTCACAGAGGAAACTCAATAAATGGCATATGGGAAAATTAGGGCAAAACAGATAAAACATTCTGTGATAGTGAAAATATATGAATAAAGAATAAGTACAGGAATAAAAACAACAGGAAAGCAAAAAATATAAGAATAAATGGTGATAAATGCTGAAGTGTATTGCATATTTCCTTCAAATGCATTTACACACCATTGGAAAACTCATCAGGAACTTTTTTAATGTGAGCAGTTCTTCTTGCCACATTCTCAACTTCAGCTGGTTCTGAAAAGATACCGTAGATTCGGCGGTCCGATGCTGGATGTTCAAACTTGTTCTCTGGAGGCGTGCTGAGGCCTCGTCTATCCGACAAGATAATATCACATGTTCTTTGTATCAGTTCAAAGTAATTGCTTCATTTGTGTCTCAATTTCCAATTCAGTTAGCATAATCAGAGTTGGAAGTGAAGACTTTCCAAGCATTAGATCTTTGTTTGAACACCTTGCTGCTCCACCTGATGTGAGAACTGACAGTCATCTGTGGTTTCTTGTGTTTTTCAGAGTGCGGCCGCTGCCCCCAGTCCAGTGATGGGCAACATGCCACCCAATGATGGCATGCCTGGAGGACCCATGCCCCCGGGTTTCTTTCAAGTAAGGCAGAACTCTTTCGTTGACTTGCTCCCTCACCCTCACCCGCCCCCACCTCCACCCGCCACAGCCCCCTCCGCCCCTCCCATCACATCACTAAGCCTATCCTTCTGTCTCCTCCTCCTTTTTTAGCCTCTTTAGCTGTCCTAATCCCAGTCCAGATGTGTTCCCTTCCCCGTCTCTCCGCCTCTGTCCCATATGTCCATGCTTCGGTTGCTAAGTCTTGCTCTGTCTGTTGATGGAGATGACAGACTTTGTCGAGGTTCTCTGGTACACTGTGTTTTCCAGAACACTGATGCAGTGTGTGTAAAAGTGATAGAACTGTTAGTTTGGGATGGAGGACAGGAAGGGAGGCTATTTTCTCTGGTTTGTGTTGCTTCACTAATTCTTCCTGTCATCACGGCTCTCGGAGGCTGACGAGGTCCCACACACACAAACACACGCACATACACACACACACACACACACACACACACACACACACACACAGAGTTTATCTGTTTCCATCCTCTGTCTCTAGCAGGCAAACACGCACACGGGCAAGCCACATTTGACACACATTACTTTGACACATATTGAACTAGTTTCACTTTAAAAATTCAGGTTTAAAGATATCTAAAGAGCAAAGAAGAGAGAACTGAAGATGCTGCAGATCCTTATGTCTTAAATTGGAACATTATCATCGAGATATTTGTATGAATTAAAGAATACTTAGATGCCACATTAGATTATTACCTAACCGCACTTTGGGAACTTTTACAGTTTTTTTATAGATGAAGTCTGACTTTGGTTAACAGACAGGGATTAAAATGAGTGTACCACTGCCAAGAGATGAAAGATCTACAACCCAAAAGCAGAATCCTTGAACAAAACTCCTTACAACTACCATCATATAACTTTGAAATGATGCATCTGTAAACCTTATATCAACAAAACGTTGCTTAAATTGTGAATGTTATTTAATTTGAGCACCCACTACACATTTTCTGGTCCTAACTTGAAAAATGTGAGGTTAGTCTGATTTCTCACATTTTGCACCACTCGTGCCATAACTGTTTAAGTGGGTATTGGTTGTGTGACATCACAACCTCTCAGACTTTGATCCCAGTGTCTGACTCGGATCTGACTTTAATCTCTGTTTGAGACTGCGACTGTGCCATAGATCACCAGACCCCAAATCCTTACACTAGACACTGCACTTCCACGAGGCACCAGAGATTTCTTGCTTTTTAATATCAATTATAATTCAGTTTTTGACCATTGCACAACTAAAACAAGCTATTTAAAGACTTTTACTGATTAAAGATTCAGCATGTGTTTTAGTGGGTGTTTAGTACGTCTGGTGTTTATGTGCGGACATTGTGGAGCTGTCTGTCTGAATAGTCTTGAACTGTCTGTGTGTGTGTGTGTGTGTGTGTGTGTGTGTGTGTGTGTGTGTGTGTGTGTGTGTGTGTGTGTGTGCGTGTGTGTGTGTCTGTGTGTGTGTGTGTGTGCGCGCGTGTGCTGGGGTCGTGGAGAATGTTAATGATGTATGAGCAGTGAGCTGGCCGGGGAGAAAGCTATCTGATGGTGTTGCGTGAGTGACATTGCTTTCCATAAATAGACCCAGTGTGCATGGCAGACAGACAGACGGACAGACAGGATGAGGAGAAAAAAGAGAGGATGGATGGCTTCTCTTCTCTTCTCTTCTCTTCGCTTCTCTTCTCTTCTCTTCTCTTCGCTTCTCTTCTCTTCTCTTCTCTTCGCTTCTCTTTCTCTAAATAAAACAAAATGATGCAAACAACTCTGCATTACACACACAGACAAACTGCTCTCTTGAAATTACACACTCCATCCCCCTAAATCAAGGGCGCACACACACAGGGCAGCATATTTAAGTATGACATAGCATGTTTTTATCGACTTCACCTAGAGCTGAAACCACACACACTGCATTCCTAGGTAGCTGACATTCACTCCATGGTGAACTAATGGTTGCGGTCTATTCTGAAAGTGCAGGCCAGTGCAGGTTTTTTGCAGCATTTATTCATTCAGGTGAAGGGGAAGATTTTTTTTTGTCCAGTTCTCCTTTCATATATTCTCACACTTGCTCTGTACAGTTTATGTTGGTCAAAATGACAATGTGAAATTCCTCCATTTGTGTAGTTTGAACACAGAAGATTCAAAAGTTTCATATAATTCAATCTGTTTTACATTTCTGTTTACAGTTAAGAATGGCTACTATCTCCTGAAAATGAATTTGTGCTTCCACCATTTCTCACCTGAAATTTGCTTTCTTTCACAACTTTCTTCCTCTCCTCTCTCCTTCATTCACCTGGCATCCTACTCCAGGATTCAATCGCTCCATCTCGCTTGCCTTTGATACAAATATTCTCTCTCTCTTTCCCTCTGTCTCTCTCTCTCTCTCTCTCTCTCTCTCTCTCTCGCACACACACACACACACACACACACATGCACATGCTTATACTGCTCCAGCGACACGTTTGCTCACTTGTGTGTGAGCTTCTCACATGTGCTCTGCTTGCAGTGGTGGAGTTTGTTCCCAGTTGTGCTAGCACGGTAATTAACACAGGTGACCCCCAACACTTTTATTGGCGGCAGTCCTGGGAGAGAGGGATGAGGGGCAAAGGAGGGGCAATATCGAGGAAAATGGAGGGTGACCACTCCCTCCCTTCCGTAATCTTTGAGGACAAGCCAGGCATTGGGCCCCTGCAGCACGAATAAAGAGAGGCGTGCTTTAGTTAGGAGGACAGGAAAGTGTAGTAAAATAAGAGAGAGATGGTATGTTTTGTGAGGAGGTATATAATCCACCGCTCCTGCCAGGGAAAGTCCATTGCTGCTGCATCATGGCCCTCTGGGGAGGACAAGTAAGGGAGGGGGTTGAAGGGTGGTGGGGGGGCTGCAAGGAGAGATGGAGGTAATGACAGAAAGGAGTAAAAGAAAGCAGCAGAGTGGAGAGGCATCAAGAGACTTCCAGAGATATGTGAAAGAAATCCAGAAAGAAAGAAAGTGTTTAGATTTCACACTGCAGTTGAAATCTGCTTGAAATCAGAATATATGAGCATGTAATGAGCTAAAAATGTTGACCCTCTGATCTACACGTGGTGTGTCAGGCACTCGAAAACTTCATTAAGTCTGTAAACCACTTAGGGTGGGGCTGGGCTCTTTCTAGTACACTGGAATCACTCCTCGTGCCAAAAACAGGATCTAAAGTCAAGGGCAGTGTGTTTGGTTGCAGGTAACCGAAGCTCTTCAGGGGTAACACCAAAAAGCACAACAAGGGGATTAGGTTTGATATAAGAACCAGAATCAAAGAGACGTTTAAGAACCTGTTCAAAGCCGACACATGGCAGGTACATGATGAATTAGAGCAACATCTGATTTTAGTCATTTATTGATCAGAAGTGAGTCTGATCTTGGGTTCACTGGAGTCAGTTTTGACGCGTGTAAAGGATTGAGAGAAAACAGGCAGAATGACTGAAGAAATCCTAGAATTTCATGACGGTCAGTGGAGGACTTGAAAGCTACCAAAGTGCGACACAACTGTGTCTGACCCCTGGACACTGAACACAAACAGGTTGTATAAAAAAAAATTAATATTTGCCTGCCGTATCTGAAATAGCGTTTCAAATAGAAGCCTCAGATGTGATTGTCCCAGCAGAAACTTTTCATTTCTGACTCAAATGCAACCCGTTGTCAAGAGGAAACGTTTTTGACTCTTATTGTCGGCGCTTATCTTTGAGAGGACAGTGACAAAAATGATAGCGAACAATTCTCCTTGTGGGATCCAGAGGAATGACAGGCACTTAAAAAGTGAGAGGCAGTCCTCAGAAAATCTCTGTAAATTCTGAGCTTGAGACAGTTCACACACACACACACACACACACGCTCACACACGCTCACACACGCACACATATACACGTACACACGCACACACACATACACACACACGTTACACATGTTGATAACACTAGTTAAACACTGATTTGAATGTAGCCTTTGTCTCATGGTGTGTTTGCTTCATCCCTATCGCCAGCATGTTTCTGATATCTGTTTAGAGACAGACATGAGAACTTACACACACACACACACACACACACACACACACACACACACACACACACACACACACACACACGCATGCACGCACAGCTGCAACTGAGCATTCAAGGAGGGGATCACAGCTATAGCTATATAAATCATTTAATGGCATCCTAACATGTGTAGATGGCTGTCAGTGCCACACCGCTGTCCTCGGGGGAGAATACACCCCTATCCCCACACACATGCACGCATACTCACACACACACATGCACCCACACATCCCAATAGCGTGCTCCCATCTTGTAGCTGAAGTGTCACCATGCTATATAGCAAGAGTGAGCTGGAGACCTACTGCTGTCGCTCTCTCTGGAATGTTAGCAAGGAATGACAATGAGTGTGTGTGTGTGTGTGTGTGTGTGTGTGTGTGTGCGTGTGCGTGTGTGTGCGTACGTGCATGCGTGCGTGCACTGTTCCTCCTGGCTTTGTTTGTTGTGTTCAGTGATGCAGGCTGCTTTTTGTTCTCACTTTGTGTGTGTGTATGTGTGTCCAGTAGTTTGACTGCAGTTACACACTGCCCTCTAGTGTTAGCAGCTGTGAGATGACTCCTGCTCTTCCTCTCTCTCTCTCTCTTCTCTCTCTCTCTCTCTCTCTCTCTCTCCCTCTCTCTCCTTCTCTCTTTTTCTGCTAGTGGTCCACCAGGGGCAGCGGTGTGGGTCTTCCTTAAGCTGAAATGAGTGGTGGGAAGACGAGGGGGCTGTGTTGATGGGTTTGTGGTACTGTGCCAAGCTGTTATCTCCTTAGTCGGGTAGAAAATGATTTTATTAATTGCTTCATTTAACGCTCCCCATGCCCCCCCCATCCCACCCCTTCTTTTTCTTCTCTCTTACACAAACATCGCCACACAACCGCACACGCAAAAAGCTAGCGAGTCTTCACGCTTGCCCCGCGTACACCTCTGTGACAGCTGAAGTGTTCTCTCTCTCCGTCTCTCTGCAGGGACCTGTAGAGGGAACAGTACAGTCATAAAGGCCATATGCTGGTCCATTCACATGTAATAGCAGGAAGGCCCAGGGAGGCCTAGCCAAAGCAGCTACACTCCATTGTGGGACATAATTGTGGAGAAAAGTGTGTGTGTGTGTGTGTGTGTGTGTGTGTGTGTGTGTGTGTGTGTGTGTGTGCGTGCGTGCGTGTGCGTGTATGTTTGTGCATGTGTGTGTGTGTGTGCAGCAGATATTCGGTATATTGCTGGGACATAAATCTGTGCACACAGACACATTGTGGGAACAATGTAGGGTTAGAATTTTGAATTTCCAAGTATTTCAATGAGTGCCTGATAAAGAGTTTGAGACTGGTCCACATTGTTGTGTTAAATCGACATTCTAACCTAATGCATAGCCTGACATGCACCTCCTTAGTACCTTCACAAGTAGTGATGTAGACTGGAACAACTGTGCTGGTCTGTTTTATAGAAGCTTCTTAGCATATATGTGTGGGGTCTAGGATGAGCATATTTCTTTGCTGGTATGGTTGTGTCACCCTGCAGTTATGCAGCAAAAATGCTTTTTTGCAACCAGGCCCCTTTGTTGAGTATTTTGTGTACTTACTTCAATAGTGGCAGAAGCTGAGAAAATAATTTTGGGGACAAGTGTTTATCAGGCTAAAGTGATACAAGTACAACTCTGTGTGTATTTGTTTTGATGGGAGCCCACCTCCAAAAATCTGATCCCTTTTACACAAATCATGAACCTTAACGTTTAGAGTTATATGAAGAAATGAAAGAGTTTAGTGTTGAAGCAACTCGGTAAAAGCACAGGATATTAAAGTCAAAATAGTGTCCTCTTAAGTGACAAAAACTAGGCTGTGTGTGCTCGTGTTTATAGAGGAGGAGTGGACTGCCGTATCTGGGTCAGTGCAGCCAGACCCCGCAGGGGTGTCTTGTTAGACACACACACACACACACACACACACACACACACACACACACACACACACACACACACACACACACACACTAGGTTGGCAACAACAATAACCTCCGAGGTCAGACAGAGCTAGCGCTGCATTAGCCCCAGTGTGAACCTGCTGAGAGTCAGAGCGAGCCAGTACAGCTGGTGTTAACCAACCAAAACACACACACACAGAGTGGAAGAAAGACCACAATGGCACCCGTACAGACGTCACAACTGTGCCAGCACCTCCAGACTACATTTTCATACCACTGGGTAGATTTTGACCATTTTGTTTGGCTTTGTTGAGGATACAAGTGTATCTCAGATGTGAACAGAGTCAACGCAGCACAAGTAAACTGTCATGTCTCCAAAGGAGAGGAAGCACCTGTCTTCAGAGCGCTGCTGCTGAGCTCTACACTTTTAGAGAGGCTTGCGAATCCCTGAATAAGTGTTTTTGCTCATGAGCAGTATTGTTTTCACGTGTATGTACAAGCTCATCTCTCCTGCCAAATCTGCGCTCTCTTACAGTGTCCCTGGCAGCGGTGTGGCACTTTATCTGTGTTTGCGGGAACATGCTCGTCTCAAGCTGTCAGTCAGGCGTGTTTGTTTTCCCACTGTAGCAGCGCCCACAGGTTCCTGGTGCTCGGCTCTGTCTCCATCCCAGCCATGCCCACAGAGCGTTGGCACAGTGAGGGCGGCACAGTGGGCAGGGTGGGAACAAGGGAGCGAGGAGGGGAGGAAGAAGTTAAGAGGTGTGAAAGTGTTTATAGCAAAAGAGATACAAATATCAGGAGCAGCTGTCCCACTTAGGCCAGACCATTCACACAGGTGAATGTGTGTGTTTGGGGGCATGTCACAGGTGAGGAGTTACAGGTGTGTGCAGAAACAATTAGTTGAAATAAAGGAGATCAAAAGAAAGCAAAAGTTACAAATTACTGATAATTACTGACAAGTCAACATAACTGAGTAGCTGTTCACAGCCACTTTATGAGGAATTCCAGAGTGGAATCCATGAATAGAAGCCACAAGGAACACTGCATACAACAGCATTGCATGCTGGCCCAGCGCCTCAGTCAAAGCAACATTTTGATGGCAGGGATACTTCTAGGGGGAAATCTTCAATTCGTAGCTCCAAGGAATTAAGCTAGAATAGTTGTTTTTTTTAAAGCTTTTCAAATATGATGTTTTGCGGGGGTTTTTTTATTATTGAAAATTGTATACAAATTTGTCTTAAATTGTTCATCGGACAAAACAAGCTAATTAAAGACTTTGAATGTAGATGATTGGTATTATTCAGTATTGATTAAAAAAAATAACCATTGGATTAATCAAGTCTATTTATTCTTACAGCACCTGAAATTGATAAGGGGAAACATAATTACTCTCAGCTCAAGTGTTTGTGTCTGTGCGTGTGTGTGTGTGTGTGTGTGTGTGTCTCCATCTTATTTGCATACAAGCAGAACTGTGTAAACATGCCAAAGGGAGCATGTCTGCATACATGTGTGTGTGTGTCTCAGGTTATATTGCACACAATTAATCCCATAATCCTTTCAATGTGATGTCAGATACACACCTGTGAAAGGAGTGCTTCCACCTCTTGGGTGCCACCACAGTCTACATATAATCAAGACAGCACGCACACACACACACACACACACACACACACACACACACACACACACACACACACACACACGCACCTGGGAGAAGATCCTGCTCTCATCTTAAAAAAAAAGAGGGAGATATTCATGCTCATCAACACTCAATCTCTCTCCCTCACATATACACACACACACACACTCACCTGTAATGTTACCTGATAGCTGAGCGCTTGACGGAGGCTCTGGCTCTGGAGTAGATAAGTCTGGTCTGGCAGTGGGTGGTCGTCTGTCTCTGTATTGATGTTCAGGTGGTAACAGATCTCTGCTGGAGCAGCTGCTGCAAGAGTCAGATGAGGATACTGAAGGAAAAAAAAGAAATCCAAATTCATCTACAGTCCTCTGATACTGTATTTGCCGTGATGTACTTAACACCGTACTTGTACAAGAAAGTTAACTCAGGAAAAGTCATTTCCTACCGCACGTGTCATAATAATGATCGGATGAAGAGTAGATTCAGGAGACAGTTAGTTCTCTGTTTTTCTTATCATGATTATTATTGTTGTATCTATTTAAATTGTCACTAATGATTTTACCTGTTAAGGACCTGATGTTGCCTGGGGCCTGTTTGGTTGTGTTTAAATATATGTCGTTGTGCTTGACACTCCATTATATTGAACAAGTTGACTTAAAAGTGGGTAAAGCTTACTTCTACTCGTGAATATACTGACATGATACAGGATTCTGTGAGGGGAAATGCTTTCATTTGTGTAATATCTTAAAGATTGACAAATGAACATCAAATCACTCTCGTATTGAATGGGAGGCCACATTTGTTGCGCAGCTACGTTTTAATCTTGGCTGATATACCCGGTTCAGTCAGGGCCACTCTTGCCGGCATCTTTAGTAGGCGGCATAAGAATGGTTTTGTTCAGGAGGCTTCGACGAAGCCTGAGGATATCGAACAACGGCTTTAACCCCCGAGTAAGCCATAGCAGATGTTATGTAACAGCAATATATAAGAACAGATAGAAGGGAAGAATACATATAAAACAGACTGAGCACCAGGTAGACTGTATAAGTATTTCCTCTTGTATTCATGCTCAGCTCTGGTTAGTAGCACTGTGACATAACTGCCCAATTCATGTATTTCCAGTTAAGCTTATTGTCTGTTCAGCTCCATTCGAGAAAGGGATTTAATGTCGGTAGAGTACGGTCTTGTCTTTTCTGATTTGCGATGACATTTTTTCTAATCAAATTCTTAACTGACGTCTGTATGTCTTCTTTTCACCAGGGTCCTCCAGGATCTCAGCCTTCCCCACACACACAGCCTCCCCCACACAACCCCAGTAATCCCATGATGGGACCGCACGGACAGGTGAGAAACAGTCCCTTTGTTACCTCCACCGAGGAGCTTATCTGGTCATTGGCATTTGTCTGTTCTTTTTATTTGTTTTTTGCAAGATGATTTAAAAACTTTTGGAAAGAATTTTAAGTAATGCTCTGGTAAGAATCATCATGTAATAAGGCTCCAGTGTTGAACTTTTGAAATAAATCTGAACGTCATTCTGGTTCCTGGATCCAGAAGATTGTTTCAGACATTGGTGGTTCATGGTGTGAGCAGACTATGCTATTATGGATGCATTTCTTTCAAAACAACAGACTTCACTCATGAGATGTTCTGGATAATTTTCTAGAATACCCATGATTGACAGTTTGATCAACAAAATTGGATTACATTTGGCAGTCTGATGAATAAAGTTGGGAGGAAGAGCTTCCAGGGCTGATCGATCTGTACTTCTTATTGATCAGAGATCCCAAATATATATTTTGGTTTTGTGATCATATCTTGAAAATTGACATGCGTATTTCATTAGAATTACCAGGATGGTATGCAGTCATAAAATGAAAAAACGGTGGAATTGAGATAGGATCTGAACTATTCTGCATCCACATCTCGTGTCCATGTGCCACCTGGGCTGAGGTATAGGCCCTCAGAGTGCTTCCTCGCTCACTCACTCACTCACTCACTCACTCACTCACTCACTCACAACTGCACAAGCAGGTCTCTGGTTGTGCTCCCAGACAGGACAGGCAGCATCCACGATAGTGATGAATAATTTAGCGGTGTCGGCCCAGCTGTAAGCAGCTGAGGTGCATCTGGAGGGCCTTCTCTCCCTCAGCCCTGCACTCACCATGCTGTAGTCCATCAATAGACCATTAATATTGCAACACTGCCTGACACACCGCTGCTCCTCTCACACACACACACACACAAACACACACACACACACACACACACACACACACACATTCATCGCAACCGTGGTCACGGAGGAAAGGAGAGATGAATGTAAACAGGGAAGAAATGAGAAAAAGAGAAGGGGAAGAAAACAGTAGTAAGTCAGTCCTCACCTTCAGGGCAAACTGGGATTATATAACTCGCCCTGCAGATGCCCCAAAAGCACACGCACACACACACACACACACACACACACACACACACACACACACACACACACACACACACACACACACCACAAAACATAGAGTATATAACTAATTACCAACATAAGCCAGCCTCTTGTTATATTTATGTTGCTTATCTCTGTGTGAAGATGATGCTGTTCATGCTCTGTGACCAAAAGACACAAATTAGCATGTTTCCCCTTGATACTAAAATAGTTAGATTGAGTTTGGAATTAATTCTTATCATGCTACATGACAATGTGGCTTCACTGGATGAGGGTATTTGTGGTAGCAGCGTACTCTCTCAGGGAATTGTGTAAACCATCTGTCTGGGGTGCTTTGCATTATTCACTACACTCTGAGAAGGAAAGTGATAAAAGTGTGCATATTTACCATGTGGCTGTTTTTTTACACACCGTGTCAGTCATAAATAAACTGTGTTGGATACATTGAGCTATTTTATGCGCACATATTTTATATATTAAGCAAAGTATGTGTTTGTTCATTACTCAGTGGTTTTCTGGACACACAGTATATTTGTGTATCCAAAGAAGGGTTGTACATGTTTTGTTTTATTGAATTAAATAGTATTAATTGTCTGGAACTGATTATATACCTTGATGATTGGATTACTGTCCACTTCCACACCTCTCACATGCCCCCACACATGTTGTTGGTATCTTTACTGCCACTATCAAAATAAAAGTCTCAATAAATGATGGGTTTCGTGTGTGTAAAGGTCCGCTCATGTTTTTGATTGTTCAACCTTGTCAACATATGGCCTCATTTACGTGACGTTCTCATGTAGAGTATTATTTTTTTGTAACCCTCTATTCAGTATTAAAGACAGGAATCAAACCCCTATGGCTTGTAACTCCTTGCTGCTGACATCTCCTGTGACTGTCAATCACTCAGGCTTGCGAAGACTTTAACGTCACAACAGCAGGGAGTTACAAACAGCCATTAGGCTTTGCTTCCTATCAATAAGACTAAACCGAGGGCTAAAAAAGTCAAAAGAACATTTTGCTATCTTCACTTTCTCCTCTGCATCGCTACATCCTGCCTGTGTTGTGGTGATGTAGACACGGTGGGACACTAGTGCAGCTGCACAAAACCAACCAACCTGAAGATGTGGAGCATCACCATTGCTCGTTCTCCTCTGTCTCCCTATCCTACTGTTGTCTTCCTCTCCTTGTCCTGTTCTGCCTCCCTTGTCTTTCAGATTGTTCCTCCAAACAAACTTACTATCTTACATGTTTTCTCTCTCTCTTATCTGTCCTGCTTTACCTTTATCCTAATGGATTTTGCCACCTGGGGTCTTACTTTCCAAGACAAACCCCCTCTTTTTGGGAATATAACAAAAAAGTAGTGTATCATTCCTTAACACAACAGCTCCCCCTGCTGAAATGTGAGGAAAGTACTTCAAAACCAGCCAAGGAAGACACAGCAGCTGCCTGCAAACAAAAGTGACCCAGCTCAGATTTCTTTTGCTTAAGTTTAGCTCAGATCTGATTATTAGTATTTTAAAAGAAACTAAAGACTCAAAGCATACAAAGCACAGGTACCTGATACACTAAAATAATGCAAACAAACAAAAAAATCAGATTTGAGCAATAAATCCGAATTTAAGTCCTTTGTAAAAGCAGTCAGGTTGAAAGGTGCTTAACGCCTTGTGTGTAAAACCCTCACTTTCTATAAGGATGAATGTGATTCATTCAAGAACAATCTTACTGACATTTAATATCTAAAGAAAAACCTTAAGTATCATATTAAAAGATACAGTTACAGCGCATAATAAATTAATGCAATATTTATCCATGTTTAGATACTGACTGTCTTATCATTAAATTTGAGTGGTGCATTGTGCAAGTTTTCAATATTTTATATCATTTCATCTCTCTTTGTGAAGCTCAGTCCGCCATCTTTATTTATAGTCTATTTTAGGACTCCTGCTACTTTTCAGGTTTTCAGAAGTAGTTTCCATTGAAAAGCAAATCATAACTTTGAAATTGTAAATCGCATCACTTTTTGGATCTGGAGAATCCTGATAAATATACACTTTGCATGGATAAATTCTGACTCACTGAATTGTGTTTCAATCAGTATTGGTGAAAATAGTGCTTTGAACCCATCTGTCCATCCATTTTCTATACTGCTTATTGGTTAAGGGGGTGGGGGGGAGCAATTAGGGGTTCAGTATCCTGCTCAAGCGTACTTTGACCTGGTCACTGGGGGAAGTGAGGATCGAACCGGTGACCCTTCGGTTGCTAGACAGCCTCAAACCTCGAAGCCATGCTGCCCCTTTAGTGCTTTTAACATTAGCATGTATTGAGCTTTTCATCTCATCAAATTTGAGTTAACTATTGTGCTTTTCCTGTCCATCCAACAGCCATTCATGTCGCCACGGTACCCAGGTGGGCCAAGACCCTCACTCCGTATGCCAAATCAGCCGCCTGGGAGCATCCCAGGGTCACAG
Source organism: Aulostomus chinensis (assembly GCF_037954235.1). Lineage (NCBI taxonomy): Eukaryota > Metazoa > Chordata > Actinopteri > Syngnathiformes > Aulostomidae > Aulostomus > Aulostomus chinensis. Next base: position 17,879,715 of record NC_141333.1, on the reverse strand, counting down.
CCTCTCCTGCCAAACAGCCTGGACCCCACCAGACCTCAAGGTATGGTAAAACATGTCGTTTTAGGAAAGCTGTATTTGGCCTCAGTTTTGTTGTTCACGTTGCTGCCATGATAATAATCCACACTCTCTGACCACAGGACATCCAAACATGGGAGGTCCAATGAGAATGAATCCCCCTCGAGGCATGGGAGGCATGGGCCCACAGGTAGCCAGCAAGAACACTCAAAAACAGTCATGCATCATCCCTTACAGAGGATCATGAGTGGTTCACAAAATAATACCACAAAAATGCTGCACAATAATCCTCCGTTCCACCAGCCTTTTGACTTTTCCTGTAAAGGTCAAAATGTTTGGATGATTAGCTTGGCTGCGACCCACTACCAGCACCTGATCCAGTCTGTCTTAGTGACTCCCAGCTAGTGAGACAAACACTGACACAATACACACATTTTGAATACAGATGATGCCAATTTTGAGCAGTGTCCTTTATTTGTCTGTGTTTGGGTGTAGTAGATGATGTTAAGAGTTCCCAGGATTCAACTCACATCTGTAGTCATAGAATGGCTCATGAGGTGGAGCACATTCCAAATGAGACGGTGTTTGACGTTTCCAGTCATGCTCGCTCATCTGTGTGAGAATGTGTTGGTGGGAGAAATCAATTACAATTGACATTAAATCTAATAAAAATTGAGGATGGCCTACAGCTACTGTTGTGTCTCAGCTGAAGAAGTCACCAAGTCTCTTTTTTATGGTCCAAGTGTTCTTGAGGAGTCTTTTTGCACATATGGGTTGGGTCTCCAATGTGGGGCTGACATTACATCCCAGTTTGTTTAAAAAAATTGGATACACCAGTTGTGAAATTCTGGGCCAATATCAATACCAGTGTTTAAAAAAAAAAAAGACTTTGGCTGATTCTGATGGATTTTTGTGGTCTTTGTTGTTTTCGTAGATTTGTAGTCCACCATTATGTCCTAGGGAAATTGAAGATAATTTAAAAAAAAAAACCTCTATATTTAAGGTTTTTTTAGGTACGTCAGTACAAAGGAATTAAATCCTGTATCTTTCTTAAACAGCATTTGCTATAACCTTTCACATCAACAGATAAACATTGGACACATTTCATCTGTAAATGCCACCTTATTTGCCTGTAGGCCGATAATAGTCAGCAAACGGCAGACACTGATTAACCATTGATTAACTGGGGAATGCTTCATGAAAATTAAACAAAAAAAAAAAACAAGCAAGACTTCTGTTAATAAAAAAAAATTACAGTTTGAAAATGATTATATGAGTGAAGGGAGAGGTGAACAGCCTTGACTGTTTGAAATATAAAGCTCTTGTAATGACTGGGAGAGCTTAGAAGTAAAGGGAGCGAATTTACCCTGAAAACAGCCTGGAGCTGACAGGGTTAAACACCAGTGTCCTTGTGAATTACCATTACTGGACAGCTGCTTCATTCTGCACCAAACCACCTCCTGCTCCAACATCACCTCACACAAAGACACACACACACACACACACACACACACACACACACTCACACACACACCACACGCACGCTCCCTGTACCCCTCGGCCGCTCTCTGTGCCACCCTGGCTCGGTGACTTTGGCTTCGAGCGTCCCAGCAGCTGGTGTGGCATCTGCTCGACAAGTGTAATCGTCTGCTGAACAAAACTCTTTCTCCAAGTGGAGCTGCACTGGACTGCCCCCTACTTCAGCTCAGTTTCAATCACACACACACACACGCACACACACACACACACACACACGCCAGCCAAACACACCTGCTAGGCAGCCATGAAAACATACACACAAACACACAGAGGGGAGCATATATAAAGCGACGCACAACACACTGGCAAGCTGCTTTGCACTCTCAAACTACCACACACACACACACACACACACACACACACACACACACTCACATACACAAACAATTAAAGTCTAGTTTATGGAAGACATGATCATCTTTGACCTTCATTAAGAGTCAAACCTGTTTGATGTTGACCGAGCAGGTGTGAGATGATGTGCTGACCACGTGTTCCGTTTGTGCAGAATTATGGCGGCGGGATGAGGCCCCCTCCCAACTCCATGGGGCCAGGGATGCCGGGCATGAACATGTTAGTACACTAACAATATCAAGTCCTCCGATGTTTGTGGCTTTAGGTTAAAGCCTTAATAAAATTCATCACTTTATCTGTGTTAAACAGTTGCTAGCTGCAATAATCTGTTGATGAATCCTCGATTGCATTTAAAAAAGGTGTTGTTTATAACCACATCCTGTAGAGTTGGTTATGACACATTGATTTATATTCCTCTGTCAGCAACACAGTTAAGAAAATGTTTTAATGTCATTGTCAAATCACAGTAAGCATTAATTTCTAATTAATAGTGATAATGATAATAATGATATTTGATTTGTTTTACATTTGTCATACACAATAAACAGGTCAAATTGCTTTAACATTTAAGAAGGGGAAAGAACTAGAAATATATATGCATGAATACATATGTTTGGTTGAAATAATAATAAATAGACCCTATAAAGAAACAAATGACTGATAAAATACATAATAAGCCATAGAAGGACAACATTGTGAGTGTTAATAGCTACTATTTAAATTACTGGATCAATAATATTACAACTAATGTCATAATTAAATAGCTGTCAAGTTAGAGTTGCCACCGACACAACTTTACTTATTTACTTCTTTACAGATTATTATATGATAGGAATATTTGTGTAGGCTTTTTTGTCGGTCTATTGTGACTGGAGTGTTTGAGGAGGTGAAAGACTATTATCTAAAGGATATCTTGTAGAAAACAGTGTTTACATGTGATCTAGTTAAAGATGTTTAAGAGGTATGGTAATTTTGGAGGAATTTTACTGTTTTTCTGCTTTTCAAGAGTCAGAACTCATTAAACGACCCAGGACATATTGTTTTCATGTGTTTGGTGACTGACACCTGCTTAATAGTTGACTGTCCGTGGGATCAAATAAAATAATTATCCTGTTCAGGTGTCCAGAAACTTGGTTAATAAGGAGATTTTGAAAACCCCTGATCTAATAGATGTCCTTTATAGGATATCATGAGTAGAAGCAAACATCTCCTGGAGTGTTTGTTGAAGTGGATCATGTGGCTGTGGTGTTTGCTGGGAATCTTGTATGACATGTTTTCTTCTGCAGGGGTCCTGGTGGAAGGGGTCCCTGGCCAAATCCCAACACTAACTCAGTGAGTCACATTCTCTCCCATCTTTATCTCTGTGTATGACTGAGTGTGTTTACAATAGCTGCGTCCCATGTTTTGTTTCAACTGGGGTCTATTCTCTCTCCAGATAGCGTATTCATCTTCATCTCCTGGCAACTACGTGGTAAGTGTCCCGTCATGGACTCGTGTTTGACAGTGGGCCATAAATTACCGCTGATATCTAACAGGCACGCTGCCACCGAGGTGCACTCAGCACTCATTCCTCTCTTCTTCCTCTTCTTGCTTCACCCCTCAGGGCCCTCCAGGGGGAGGCGGCCCACCAGGAACTCCCATCATGCCTAGCCCTGGAGGTGAGTTATACACTTTAGTTTTGTTTCTGATTTATGCTTTTATCTACTGTGCACTGAATGTGGGCTCTTTCTCAGAAACATCAAACTGTTTCCCTGTCAGATGCGTGTCTCTTTTTGAGAAACTGGCAGTGATACTTCAAAAATGGGGCCTCAAGGAAGGCTTATGTATGTGTAGACACATTGATAAAAGACGCGATGCATTTGTTGAAATTTAGTAGACGAGTGCAATTGCAGTTGTTTTCATTGTTTTCTTTTTTGGACAAACTGGTACAAATATCCCAGCGTTTCCTCAATCAACATCTATCTCTGCTTCGACCCACCAGTCTGCTGTCTGTGTGCAAGATTAACTGAAAACACAACAGCAATCTTCTGGACGTTCTGCTTCCGCTGGCCTGCAGAGAGCTCCTTTTTCTATCCACTATTTATTATTTATATACGTACCTCTATTGTGATATGTTGCCCTGGAAACCTTTTACACAAAACGATCCTGCTCACACGAACACCGGGAGGGAACATATTTCCACTGCAGCCGCCAAGATTTCACACACACACACACACACACACACACACACACACACACACACACACACACCTCCCACAAAAAATGCCCCCCCCATCCTACAGTCACAACAATACTGAGATTCAGGGAGACGACCGGGCAAGAATCTTTCCACGACTTACGACATCCTGCATTCCCTTCTCATTCAATTTCATTTATTCGTGTGGGTTTTTTTTTTTTTTTTTTAAACTTGCTACTTTCACTCTGCAATGTCAGATCAAGGTCATCTCATCCTTCTGAATCATAGCAGACAGACTCAGCATAGTGTGTGCTGGTTGTTGCCAAATTCCCAGGGTGCCCCTGTAATGACGTGCTTTAACATTCCTAATAGGAAGAAGAGATTTGTTCTATTGTAGAGGGAGAAGTGAACATACCATAGAGGTTGCGAACTGAAATACAACAAATGCAACACATTTGTCAACTTCAAACCCTTTTTTTGGATGCATTTTTAGTAGATTGTTTTCCTTTATTTTTTGTGAGTATTTGAGGGACAACCTACCTCATCGTCTTGCATGTTTAGGGGCACTTTCGCAACTATGTTTTGTAGAATCGAATTGAACTTAATACATTTGGTTCATTTTCTGTTTCAGTTTGGTTCAAAGTGGACAAATTAACAATAAATATTGATTTTGCTGAAGGGCGTGTATGAGGAAGCAGAGCTGGAAATGAGCTCATAGAAATCGTTAATGAAATTAAATATTTTGCACTGGAAAATGTCAACTGTTCAACCCAGATGTGTAGTAATCATCAGATTTCAACAGAAGTCCAAGTCAGTCCTCTCCTTGTCATCTCAGCTGTTGTTTTCTTTACATATGAACAATCGCTGCCAGCAGACAGCCTATCATAGTCTGTTTTGGTTTGCTTTCTGCTACTTCGTCACATCAAAGTCAGACTGTGCTCTCGCTCCACCTCACTCCAACTACCTAGTTCCCAGTGTATTATCACTTCATGCGCTTATGTATTTTAATTGAGGTTATGATATGAGTGAATTGAGAAATTTATGTTTTAGCTGACAACATTTTTTTCTTTTTTACTGTATGAAAAGGAAGTCTCCTTCAATAAAGAAATTACATCCGACTGCTCTTTCCTCACAGATTCAACAAACTCAAGTGAAAACATCTACACAATGATGAACCCCATTGGCCCTGGTGGAAATAGACCCAATGTGAGTCATTGCATTTTCTTCCATTACGACTCACAATAAACAACTTTATCATCCAGGATCGAAACGTATCTATTCTAGTCCACAAATATCCACAGAGAGTTATAAACCTTTGAAATTCTTTGTTACAGTTCCCAATGGGACCAGGTCCTGATGGGCCTATGGGTGGAATGGGTGCAATGGAGCAGCATCATATGAATGGATCACTAGGTGAGTTGACATGTGGTATGAGCTTGACAGTGAACCGTGCTGTAAACAGCAGCTTTCAGAGGTAATGCTACCCTCTTTTGGCTGGTTGAGGTAGTGTTCCCTATCCCCATAGTATTGATTAAAGCCAAAACAGATTAGTCAGGCAATGAGCAGGGCCATGGATCCTGCAGATAGGCGGTGGTGTTGCTGCTCATCTGTATCTGACACAAACAGCTTAATTACCTGTCCAAAGGCAATGTCCTGGATTGTTACCTGAAACACTTCTCTTTTTCCCAATCACAGGCTCTGGTGACATGGATGGGTTGCCAAAGGTATAACTATCTATCCATATGTCAATGTGTTTTCACGTCCATCAACTGTATCGGACTGCATGTTCTCACTGATTTATTTCCTCTAGAATTCTCCTAACAACATGGCAGGCATGAACAATCCCCCTGGCACTCCACGGGATGACGGCGAGATGGCAGGCAACTTTTTAAACCCATTCCAAAGTGAAAGTGTGAGTATCCGAAAAGACAACACACACCTCTGAAGCTGGGAACAAACTGATAGCTTCATATCTGACTGTGGTGAGGCCCGGCGTCACATATAAATGCAGATTAGGGTCAGGATAATCCTCTCTGTCTGAAGGGTCCCTGTTAGATATTAAGACATAGGTACATTAAATAGGTATATTCAATGCAATTATGGTTTGAGACACAAGTTTTTTTAATTCTAAAGCCCTGCACACTAGATGATCACATGACCAGGATTATTTTTCACAGATTTCCAGTCCAACTTGATCTTTATCACAATCCACGTGCACAAATTTAGCTTTTACATTGTTCACTCTGTTCCCAGCTTTACCGAGCACAAATGCACACACACTCAAACTACAGTGCATGCACGCACACGCGCACACACACACACACACACACACACACACACACACACATACACAAACACACATAAGCATGACAAACAACATAACATGCTTTCTTTGCTGCATGGAGAAAATGTCATACTTTAATTAATGCAAGACTGACAATAACTGACATTTTGCTATATTATCTTCGCTGTGATCTGAAACTCCCTAACATTTCCTCCCTGGGCTGGACTATGTGCTGCTCTCTGCTGGTGTACTGACATAGGAAATCCATTAGAAAGGGCTCATTGTTATGTTTGCTGCTGGTGTAATGGATATGGCATTTATCTCAGTTAGCTGTATTGCTATTCTGAACTGGTTAGTCTAAGAAGGCTTATCTTTTTCCCCCTCCCTTTCTTTTTTCTCTCTTTACAGTATTCACCCAACATGACGATGAGTGTGTGATTTTTTTATTTTATTTTATCTTTTATTTTATTTCTTTTTCATCTCCCCTTATCTCCCTAATCTCCCCTTCACCCTGGTGCGTCTTGCATTTCCCTACTCCCATCCTACCTCCTCCTCCTCTTCCTCCTGGTGGACTGTGCCACACAGCCCCTGGGGCTGCCCCTGGAAAGCAGAACCCCCCTCAAGGCCCCACATCCCAACATCTGTAAAATGGGTGTACGAGCATGAAACGGTGCCCAAGCAACAGGGAGGGTCTCCTGCTCTTCTCCTCGCCTGCTGGGCCTCGTCTTGAGCTGGGGACAATGAAATCCCGAACCTGATCCTAGCCTCCCAAAACCTGCCCTCATGGGTGGCATTCAAGCTCGATCAAGATGCCCCTCAGCAACCACCACCACTCCATTCTGCGTGACTTATGAGGGCACGCAGTAGTTGACTGTCAGGGGCTGAAAAACCCTCATTCAATACCTCTGCTCCTGCAGCAGAAATAAGAAAAGAGATGAACTGATAATGTTATTTTAGGGCAGGAATGGTTTTTCATTCAATGTTTGTATTTTTGTTGTTGATGAAAATATTATAATTTTCATAATTGATATTATTCTACTAATGTAGTTATGATTTCCTGTAAAGGGCACATTTGATCTCAGCAGCAGCATCAACAATGACAGAATAAGCACACACTCGAGAAATGCACAATGATTTTTTTTCTGTTTACATGATTATAGGTCTTTTTTGATGTTTGTTTTGTTGTTTCACATACCTCTCCTTCACTTCTGTATTTGCCATCTTAATGTTTGCTGCAGTGACTTCAATCTCCCAAAGTAAGAGGAATTGGGAAAATCCCCTCGTTTCACCCCGTTGAGGTTCTAGTCTATCAGCTTGAACTAGCAGAGTTGTCTCAAAGCTTTGACGTATTTTTTTTTTTTTGTGGCTGAATAATTCGATGGCCAGCTATTTTGTCTTAAAAAGAACCCCTTCTTTCATGATTCTGACATCCTGAGATGACCTTCACGCTGTGGCTGTGACCCTTGAATTTCTTCTCCAGTAATGAACCAAGATGGAGCGTTCTTTCATCTCTACTATGGATTCAGTCTGTAAATACAACATATTTAGCTTGTTGTTGTCTTATTATGTGTTATTTACAGGTTGTCTGTGAATCCTACAATGTGGTTCCTCGCCCCTCATCACTTTGTTTGATCTCATCTTGAACTCCACATGGACTCATTCTGGTCTCTCACCAATGTCTCTTTAGACTGGGAGACGTTTTTGTACCTCTTATACACTTACAGAATCTGCTTTTTTAATTTGAGCTTCAAGATCTTTTATGATCCGCTTTTTTAAAAAAAAAATAAAAAAAAAACCTTGACAGGATGGGCTGAGAACTGTCTCCTTCATCAAGTCAATGTGTAGGATAACGGACGTCCGTAGCAACACTGATGATGGGAGCAGAAGGTTGGTGTTAGCAGGCCACGTAGCTACACTAAAGAAGAAGAGGAACAATAATAGGATATTTTTGTAATTTGTCCATTTTTGTGGATTTTTTAAAAGATGTATTCAACAGGAAAAATGAACCTGGAGAATCTGCAGACAAATAAATTACAAGTATTTAATGTTGTTTTCTGTATATTATCAAAAGGATACATTATTTTTCATGGCATCACACTGCAGGACTTCTAATCCAACATCCATTGTAGCTTCTGGATTAATGCTGATGTACTTATCAAATGTCTGATATCAATGTGAACAGATTGTACCCTGAGTTGAACGGGGACATCTCCAGGATCGGGCTGTCAGTGGCCTGAGGAACAGCGGCTCCAGTGTTCCTTCACTGTAGTGACACACACAACTCCCTTCTTTCCTCCCTCAACCCCTCCCCCTTCCCTCCCCTCCCCCATCCTCTACCCCTTCTCTGTAATTTCCTTTTTTGTAAATACTGTATAATGCATTTTGATATCATTGACATGTTTTGATATGTCAGTCACTACCAATGAATACAGCTGAAAGTAAATTATAAATAAAACTGTCCATGTTTTTCATAGAGAAAGGATGTGCTGACTATGGCTCACGTGGTTAAATTTCCATCTAAATGTATGGATGAAGCTAGTGGCGGGGAGGATGGGACAGGGAGAGGACAGGACAGAGAGAAGCAAGCCAGGACATTGACAGAATTTCTCTTGCAGCTACGGTGTCCTCACTCTGCCTTGTCTCCTTATGTTTCAGTTAAATGTTACTATTGGATTCAAATACTCATTTTTATTTATTTTATTTTTTTGTTCTTGCTGAAGGGCACCTTCTCACAAAACCATGGGACCTCCTATTGTAGTTTTTCATATGAAGGATTTTTATCAATTTGAAATGGAGAGCAACTTAAGAGAAGCTCATTAAGCTCATTTTGAAATTAAAAATGGATACCAAAAAAACAAAAACGTAATACATATGGGCTAAAAAGTGTGTCCTTTGCTCTTCACTCCTGTAATAGCGTTGTATAGATTGAAGCTCTCTCACTGATCCTCTCTCAGTCCTCTGTGTATATCGACCGTTGGCCATCTCTGTACTTCTATTGTGATGTATAATACTGTACCATTAGGAAGATTTGCTGGTCGGGTGGGGTGGTCATGTTGAGTCTGGGAGGGGTTGGGATTCAAGGGAAGGGGATGTAAAGGATTCTCCTGTACCGCTCATGGTCCTTTCTTATGACACGGCAGTATTCAATATGAAGCAGTCTGTCTCTTGGGTTTGCTTTGTATTTCATGGTAGGATAGTTCAGAATCTTGTCTTAGGGACTTAGGTGTCTTGTGTAGGTAATAAAGATGTTCTTTGTATGTTTCTTTATATTGTAAAGTTTCTTTAGACTGAAAGAAAAACAGATAATTTGCTTATCAAAAAAGAAACAATGCATCAATAATAAATGTCCTTTGATTTTTCCTTGTCGTTTCAATCTCTTCCTCTGAGCTCGAGCTTTAGTGTGTGCAGTACAAAGAGAAATGCAAATGGAAAAAGTAATTCAAAAAGAATAAAATAGGTACATTTATTATTATTCTGTTAATTATAGGAAAATATACAGTTCGTTATGCTTGCTTATTTAAAAAAGTCCCCCAACCCCAGCACATTTCCATCAGTGAAAAAAAGGACACAAGAAAATCTTAGGTTTGATGATAAAAATGTTGCAGTAGTAAATCAGAATTAGTAGTAAAAAAAAAACCAAGATGAAACAAAAACTCTGATTATAAAAAAAAACTCATAATTGTATCTTACAATGGGAATTTTTTTTTATTGTTGTCTGTGTGTTCTTACGGTTTTTTCCTTTCACATAAGTAGGCTTCCATGAGAAGGTGTCAAGTTAAGGTGGAGGTCAGGCTGCAACTGAGGTTAGATTCGAGGGTAGTGCCCTGGTTAAAGTTTAAACTTATACATTTCATGTTTGGTCTGTCTGAACCGGTTGTATCAGTTTGGGATCAACAGACTCTTCGTGATAATTGCGTGAAACGTGTGACAAATAGGAAAACGGATGAATTTTAATGGATCTCTAATGCCAAAAAACAAACAAATAAATAAACAAAGGAAAACATTCCCTTCAATTCATCCTATGCACATTCAGAAAAATCATTGGCAACAAAACCATTTTGCAATGTTGTCTGTTTTTTTTTTTACTTGAATATGCTTTTGATGTAATTTCTACAGTGTTACGTTTCCTCTTTCAGATATATAATTGTTAATCTGACTCTAAACTAAACTATCAACATCTCAATCATCAGCAATCACTTCCCTATTCTGCTTTTTCTGTTAAAAGTACACATTTGAAAAAAAAACAACTAAAAGCAAGCAGATGCATAATTTGTGTAGGTACTGTATGAATGGCTGGTGTACACGAGCTCAAGGTTAACCGGAAGCAGCTAGTTGAGAGGAGGCTGACAGAACGACGAAGTTCGTTTGATGTTCATCTCGGTAAAGCACCGTTGACTTCTGTTTAACGCGCTGTTATCAACATCAACCTGACTTCACTACTGTGAGCTGGAGGAGCCATTGCCCAGGACCAAAACAAGCCTCTGCAGACATAGCATTTAAAGGTAAGATAGTTCTATGTGATAACCCGTGTTACCGCAAATAATACTCTGATTCTGCACCCTATATGAAGCCGATATAAGCAGTACTTCCCAGCTTGATGGGAAGAAACGTCCACCAAACAACAGCTAGCTTGATACCCAGCGAGATTACAGCTAATGCTAGTTTGCTACTGTCAAGTTTCCTCTTGACTGAAGTCACGCGCAGAACTTGTCAGAAACTTGGATAAACATCGCTGGCGTGGTAACTTGCAAACCCTGAATACTTAGTATAAACTGGTGAGTTGCAATTATCATCTTGTTAGCTTTTCTAAATAGGTTGGCTACATGTTGCTGTCCTCACGATTGTGAATGGGTCAGTTGGCGCTCTCGTGAAGCAGGAGTTTAATACTGTTAGCATGATGCTAAAGTGACAGTAAAACGCCAAGACGGAGATTGAGATCGCGAGGAGCAGGATTGTAGGTTACTATTGTATTGTTGTTATTGTGTTCAATAGTGATATGTTAACCTTCTCTGTTAGTACATTCCACTAATGAGTGAAAAGGAGGAGACTATGGACACTGGTGATGATCATCATGGCAGTGCGCCTTCAGCGAAGACCGGACGAACGTCGTTGCTGGACAGCGGGGAGGACTTTGAGTTATTAGATGAAGAAGATGTTGACGATGACGATCCACCTCCTCTTGAAGATGCCGGTGGTGGGAAAGAGATCAAGGCAGAGGAGTCGGTAAAGACAAATGAGGACACAGAACCTCCAGGTCCTGTGGAGGAATGGCTGGATGTACTAGGTATGAAGCTCTGCAGACTACCATAGGAGCCAAAACACAGCACGTCAAATTGAAGCACTAGCAAGAAATATTAAGTTGGTGGTGGTCCGACCAGTGCTATTATAAGCTGGTAAAATAGTAAAGAGGTGTAGGAATAATATCCACAGACTTCATAATTCACATGTGGAATGATTCACACTTAGACAGTGATGAGAAATCAGATTGACACTTTCTCTCCAGGAAACGACCAACTGAAGAAAAAAGTCCTGGTGGCAGGAGAAGGGAGAGACAGTCGACCGCAGAAAGGACAGAATGTAAAGATTCATCTTAAAATGTCCCTAAAGGATGGGACACTTGTAGAGGAGAAGCCAGAGCTGTCTTTCACTTTGGGAGACAGTGATGTCATGCAGGTAAAAACTGACAAGTCCATTTACTTTGAAAGTATGTGTGAGAGCCAAAAACCACTGAAACATCCTGGACTCAGGATTTAGGCTGTAATAAAAAATTAAGGGATTTATCTCAGAATTTAGACCATTGATCTAAGGATGAATTAAAAGGAAATACTGTAAAATCACCATCCATCCATCTTTCATGCTGCTGAAATTGTGACTTTCTCTGTGAGATGAATAAAGTATCTATCTATCTCCCTATCTCTCTTTCTCTCCAATTTGGACCAAAGCATGTTCAGTCTTATATGACTAAAATATGAGCTGCAATACAGAAGGAAACAGTGAAGTGTTTTGTGGGAAAAACGACACTGACTGTCCCTCCAGTATTCTGCTACTTAACACCAGAACTAAAGGTTAATATATCGTACTTAAATGGAGAGACAAACCAAACAACATCAGCTTTGTCTGGAGTACAGTTAGTGACTTGCGTCAGAGTGGGTAAGTTAAAAAGGGTTCTGATAGGAGTTGAGGCTCTTCTACAGTGCAAAGAAGTCGCTGGTGTAGCGGTATTTAAGGATATTCCTAGTCTAGCTTCACCTTAGAACTGTCAGCATCAGAATCTTACTGCTACGACATGTCTTACAGGCTCTGGATCTCACAGTGCAGCTCATGGAAATGGGAGAGAAGGCGCTCATCCAGACTGATGCAAAATATGCCTATGGTGCACGGGGCAGGTGGGATGTGTTTTATTATAAGTGCAATAAGAAAACACTCTCTCTCTCAGGGTGATGGAGACATACAGCGAGGTGTTTGGATAGAGGATGACGTGAGTCAGAGTGGAATAATTTTGTAAACCCAGCAAGTCATGTAAATTCCTCATCTTGAGCTTAGCTTCACTTGCATGATATAGTCTGTTCTTGGCTTCCTGATGGACACAAACACAGATGAAGATGCTATCTCTTGTGGCTGTACCTTTTTAACTTAACCATGGCTCTTCTTCCCCTTGCTAGTGTTGAGCCGGAGGTTCCACCCAATGCTGAGCTGTCCTTAGAAGTAGAACTATTGGAATCGACTGATGCTCCAGAAATGGAGCTGCTGCCCCCTGCAGAGAAGATTGCACTGGCCATTTGTAAGAGGGAGAAGGGCAATGGCCATTATCAGCGTGGGGACTACGCTTTTGCTGTCAACTCTTATGGCATTGCCTTGCAGATAACTGAATCCAGTTCTAAAGGTGAGATGAAGATGTAGCACTAAGACAAATGTTAAGTGGAGGAAGTTGGACCATCAGATTTGTTGTGATTATCAACATGTTTGGTGTCACTTTGATGGATTTTTTTTTTAATTTCTATTTTTTTTTTTGGTGACTTTCATGTACTGTCTTGCATCTTTATTTTTGAATTGCGTCTGCAGTTGACATAAGTCCTGAGGAGGAGAATGAGCTGCTGGATGTGAAAGTGAAATGTCTAAACAACATGGCTGCTGCTCAGCTGAAGCTGGATCACTATGATGCAGCTCTTAAATCTTGTGTCGCAGCCCTTGCTCATCAGCCGGACAATATCAAAGCACTTTTCCGCATGGGGAAGGTACAAATATCCGTCTCTGTCTTGTGTTCTCCTCCTTTCTGATGGTTCCTTCTTCATTAACAAACCTATGCTCTGACTGAAGGTTTTGGCACTGCAAGGCGAATATTCAGAAGCCATTCAAACTTTAAGGAGGGCACTGAAGTTGGAACCAAGCAACAAGGTACTTGTTTTTTGTAAATCTCTACGTTTTAATCGAGAAATGTACCTTTGGTTTTATGGCCACTAGATGGAGCCATAGGGTAAAATATCACATCACAGAGTTGGTGGTGCAGGTGGCCTGCTGATTCATCATTTCAGAGGATCTGTTTTCATGTTGTTGCCACAAATAGATTTGCCCTGCACCCTAGCCATATCTAATGCCTCACTACTCTTGTTCTGCTCCTGCTCGTACTCTCAGGTACATGAGCGGTTTTGGCCACACAAGGCCATCTGGCAGCACTCAGCTCTGTGTGTGGGATTCTTGGATCTGCTATAAGCTGCAGCAGGAGGATTTTTGTGCCCAGAATCCCCCAATGCAGTCCTACACCAATCTGTCAAACAGCACATAGCCCAACAATTTCATCCAACCTTTAGAGTGGAAGTACAATCGACTATCAAATAACAGAGAGAGTAAGAAAGAGTATCTTCTAAATTTTTGAATAATGTAGTAGATGGTGTACACCAGCAGGCTTATTTGCTTGACAGTTATGTTTTAATAACGTATCTAATTTAGTTGAGACAGATTTTCATTTTAATGCTGTAATAATTCAAAGACATGAAATAACGCTGTGTTCTAGCAGCAAGATCAGTGTGTTCCTCTGAATCAACATCGGTACACTGTCATTACAATCAATTAGGCTGTCTTGGGCCTGCGCAGGCGTCATACAATGACAAGATGACACGTCGTCTGTCTCTGATAGACATACTGTCTGAATTTTTTTACCCTGGACTCAGCTCTTCACGCCCTTCATCTCCATCTTAAATGGATGAGATGACATTGATTTATCTGTGCGTTGTTTACTTTTTGACATGGCGCACAGACCTGACAGTGTCTGGGTTTGGACACAAGGATGCTGGTGGGACAAGAGGTTACATAATCGATAGCCAGCTTAATCCTTGCCCCTTGGACAAGTCATAGTTGTGCCAATTTTATCATCTTAGCGTGTTGCTGTGTGCACGGTTGTGGTGTCAGTTTGCCAAGTGTGACCTGCACAACCACTGAGCTGTAAATACTGCTTCCAAGCTAGATGATGGGAACAGACAAATCCTCAGGGTAGAGACTTACACAGACACTCAGCCTAACAGATGCTTTAAAGGAAGACTGTTCTCAGATATAATAAACCAGGTTTTGTGCAGTGAATTCTGTGTGATGGTGTTTCTATCGAAGGCATAAACATATCTCTGTAAGCAACGGTTTAGTCACTCAGCAGCTTCTAAAGCCCCCAAGTGACTCAGATCTGAGACAATACCGGAACATTAACTCATCCCATGCACTGGAACAATTGCGTGGACGTGCGGGCTAGAAGGCAGGCTCATTTTTTGTAATGTGTCATTGAAAGAAATCACAGCCTTTTCCTTTGTCTTTGAGTGTGAAATGTTTAATGAATGAACACTGAAAATTCTGTGTGATTGCTTCAACATTCACCCACAATTATCAGGAAAAACATGCGTGGCAACATTTGCTTTGAGAAGATGCTTGGGGTTGTTTTTAAACCCAGATCAGAAAATGTGGACGACCACATTTTTAAAGGTGCTTGAGTGTTTTACCGAAGCCTGCAAACACCAATCTGTCTTGTTTCCTGTGTTTAGACTATTCATGCAGAGCTCTCTAAACTGGTGAAGAAACACTCAGAGCAGAGGGGAGCGGAGCAGGCCATGTATAAGAAGATGCTGGGTAATCCCGTGAGCAGCAGCTCACAAAAACCCCAGGCCAAGTCATCATGGGTAAGATTTTCACTCCCTCAGAAATAGACGCCCCCATCACTTTTTGTACCTTGATCATGGTCCAAGTCCCATGCCATACTTGTATTAGCCTTATGATTACATATGTATATGTACTATTTGTATTACAGGTGTAGCAATTAAATCTGACAGTTCATTGAAAAAAAAACAAACCTGGGTGACCCGATTCAAATATATTAAGTTTACAATATTCTATTAGTGATATGATATGAATGTTTATTGGAAACTTTTGAAATACATTTGATACACTTGAAGAAAGTGTAATCCCTCAGCTGCTCTTATTGCAACTAAAGAATCACTTGCAATTGTACACCGGTCTAATGGAGGAGAGGCTTTTCCCTCACCATCAGCTGCAGAGAGCACTTAAATGCTACTTCAGACAGGATCAATTTTGGCCTGTCATCTGGTGTCTCACAGAACACAACCGCTCTGCGGCCGTCAGTCTTGGTCATTGGGTCCAGGAAAAGCAGATCAGAAGCTGTTGTTTTCCACTCTTGTTTGTGATACTCGTAATTAGCCGTAAAGCGAAGTGAATCAATGACATTTTTTTTCAACCTCCTGATACTGATCCTCAGAAGCAGCTCGGGACACGTCTCTGTAGAAGAAAGAGTCTATTTGTCTTAAAAGATTGGGGTGAGAGCACAGCTTCCATTAGCAAATAAACTATCAGAGTATCCCATCTGGATACGCATGTGAAGGACAAACAAATGTAACACAGTGTGATTGGATATCAGCCACGTGTAAATGCAGTCCACACTATGGCTACATTCTTGTGAGGGGAAAAAAGAAATCCAACCAAGAAGTTGAAAGGTCATACCAAACTCTGCGTCTTCCTGCTACCATAAGCAAGTGTAGCAAATGCTCGTCTTACCTGCTGTAGATGATGGGGCAGCTCGTCCTCTGTCTGGAGAGTCAGTGTGATGCAGCAGCAGGAAGGTGTGCCGCTACAAGTCCGCCCATCTTGAGCATATGCAGTATATCCT
Source organism: Aulostomus chinensis (assembly GCF_037954235.1). Classification (NCBI taxonomy): domain Eukaryota; kingdom Metazoa; phylum Chordata; class Actinopteri; order Syngnathiformes; family Aulostomidae; genus Aulostomus; species Aulostomus chinensis. The sequence continues at coordinate 17,863,191 of NC_141333.1, read as the reverse complement.
CCACTTCTCTGTTACACTTTCAACCTTTTTGGCATTCTGCATTTCTGTCAGAAGGCCGTTTTCCTTGGGGACTATATTCTTCAACCGCATGACATCCATCTTCCTATACGCAGCTGCAGATGTTATACAGCCCACGTAACACAGCACATGGAAGACACCACTGTGCGTAGGAAAATGAAGTGGAAAGCGACTATAAGGCGTGTTTTTGCTGGTACTCAGTAGTACCTTCCTGCTGCTGCATCACGCTGATCCTCCATACAGAGAAAGAGCTAACCAATCCTACAGCAGGTGAGACACTGACTTGGCATCAGAGTCTCACAACCTCACATCAAAATAACCAAACGAAACCTTTCATGAACTCTGTATGTAGTCATCACAGCAATTCTTGTTGGGTATCTTAAGCCTGAATTATCATATCTTCCCTTGAACATGAGGTTGTTGACTTTAACATGCGTTTCTCTGTTCATTTTTCTTCAGGGTCTCAGCTGGAAGTGGTTATTCGGCGCCACTGCAATAGCCATTGGTGGTGTGGCATTATCGGTTGTCATTGCTGCTAGAAACTGAACCGAACCCGTTCGTGATGAGCTGACCAAAACTTTCAATGTTAGAGCCTAGACAGAAGCACATCTGCCAGTGCCTTCTGACCTTTGGTGAAAGGGGAAAGGATATGTCAGTCGGTCAGTTGCCTCTTCACTGTCACCCTCCTTTCTCTGCTATGTCTGAGAATTATCTGTGAAAAATTATAATATGCCCGTTTTTGCTAATGGGAAGATTATTTCCGAACGTAAGAAATGTTTAGGTACGCAGATCTGTCAGACAGTTGTCCTTTGTTGCCCTTGCTTTGTCTTTGGTCATGCTGGAGATAGCTTTTGTGATACGGTCCTATGTCATCCTGGAAGATGATTAGTATTTCCTGATGAAGAGAGAATATGTGAAGTTTGAATCATGCCGCAGTGTTTTACATCGACTAGATTTATGCAGCTGCTAGATTTTTGAGGTCCACTCATTCAAGTGTGACCAGGAAAACAGAAACCCCAGTTTGATCAAATGCAGTCCCACAGGATATACTACCTCACTTGAAATGTGTAGTTTTAGTTGAGACTGTGAGTTTTGTGACCGTCACATTAACTTGAATGGAGCAAAAATACAAGTAAAACCCCACAAAATACTCCGGTTTAATAAAACAACAGGAGGACACACAGAATATGTTTAGATGCTTATTGTCATGAATACATATATTTAAACATCAAGCTAACGATGTTCAACATGTCAGTTTATTTTACATCAAAACGAGGCCAGAGAATGGCCTCATGCTTGATTTGAATACAGCAGACAAGGCAAACGTTTTATTTTTCAGTTTCTGGCAGATCTATGTAAAAATAAAGATTAAGACCAAATGTTGAAGGATGGCCCTTCAAATAAAATGTTGGACGTTCGTGCCCTCCTTCCTGTCCTCCCTTCCTCTCATGTGCACCAATTAATTTCTGATTTTAATTTATTCCTGTATCTTTGCTCATTGCTTTACTAATAATTTGAAACCACTGAATCTGTAGCTTCTCAATTAAAACAGAGGTTTAAGGAAGTTAAATTCTGTCATTCCCTGTATTTGTTAAATTTATATGCATCACAATAAAAGTTTTCTGTCATCAAATTAGTTTCATTTTTCCTTCTTTACTTGCTTTTTCAGTATCATAATTTCTCTCATACACCACAAACATTTCAGTAGTAATTATCTTTATCTGATGTCTACTAGATTTTGCCTTTTTAAAATTTTAAATTGTATGTATAATTTCTGTTAATTAAATTTCATCTAATCACACTTGTTCTACACCCACATATAAAAAGTCCTGTAAATATTAAGAATGTACGCGTCTTTCGTTTGATTTATTCACAACATCATCATCAAGTTCTCTGGACATTCCCAAACTGTGGGGCTACTCTTTTTTTTTTTTTTTTTCTCCAAACATTGACGTTTCGCTGACGTAATCAGATGACCTATCACTTTTCCTACGCAGACTCAGAGACAGTTCCAAACAGTGAGAAATGTGTAGCTGTTTTTTTTTTTTGTTTTTTTTTTACTAGTGCATAAACACGCGAAATAATCGCATAAATTCAGTGTTTAAACTTAAGGTGATTGTAACTCACCTCAACTTAATTAACACGTACAAATTGATCGTTGTTGGCGAGTCAATGATTCGTGTCAATGTCAGTCACGGTTATGTTGTATAAATATGGTTAATTTCCTCTCAGCGGGTGACTTCACTGATGACCCGTTATTGAATATTCATTGACGAGCAACGGGACTTCTCCGCTCCGCTTACGACAGAGTGCATGCGTGCGCGTGGTGGGAACGGTAGCAAGATGGCGGCGCTGAAAGAGGAGCAGTGCTATGGACTGTCCTGTGGAAGAGTGAGCAACGGCAGTAATGTCTCCGTATTTCATGTTAAACTAACTGACAGCGCACTGAGAGCGTTTGAAGGCTTCCAGAGCGGCAAGGTAAACCGGCCCTTTCGCTACCATGACATTTTGAATTGCGTTTGAAGTCTGTCCGGGCGGCTGTGACAAGCGGAGGGAGGTCAGTCTGCTGCCGCTGCCGCCTTCAACCTGCGATATTCAGCCTCCCTGGACTGCTTTAACCGGGATGGTTTGCTTGTTAAGTGTCTGGTTTAGCTGCCGAGTCGTCTGGCTAGGGTGACTTATATGTTAGCTAGCTGGTAAAGCTTTTTGTAGCTACACCCAGACTGACTCCACGCCACAGCGCTTGGTCATTTATCAGGCTCAGTGCTACTGGAGCTGGAATACTTCATTGCATTAGGATGTTTGTTTTTAGTTGGCGCAACAGTTTTAACTTGGTGATGCAGATAACCACCTATATTTACCCGTGTTTTAACCCCCAAAAAGCCGAGCAAGATCTCTTTTGTCTATAGTACCGACGTTTCCAGAAAGTTTGTTAAGCTGTCAAAACAACCTGCCAAAGCTTGGTAGTCAAACCAGCCCACACATATATGTACCAGTCTAGCATTGGATATGCGAGTCCTGTCTATAAACGGTCTCAAATTCTTTCAAGGAAATCGAGTGGAGTATTGACAACAGAGTGACTACAAGAATGGGTACTTGTACAAGAGCTTTGTAGGTTATCAGAAGATTCACTTTTTTGTAGATTTGGATTCCAGGTCTGATCTGTGAAATGGCTCTGCTGTTGGTTGCTTGGCCTCTTCTGACTGAGGATAGCCATATAACGTTTCAGCTTCTATAAATATTTGACAGGGAAAGCCTGGCCTGGCCTTATCGCCTGCCTCCGTGGCAGTGCACAGCAGGACTGCAGCCGATAAGCCAAAACAATCTAATAGTGACAAGTAATTGGGGGACTACTAGTGGTAGAAAGACTGATGATTTAACCAGCTTGGTACACTTGGAGGACAGTGTGAATATAACACAGTTCCCCAGCTTATTAATGTAATTGTAGCTACTGTATTTCTAATATCAAAAATTTTGCAACGTTAATAGATAGACTTGCACAGATAGGCAGTGAAGGAAAACAACCTGTGTATTGAGGGGATTCGATCTGTGTTCTGCAGTGCGGGGCATTATACTGGTGTGGTTTGGGTCAATTTGTCCCTTTGCGAAGGGTCACTGCAAATCAATACAAATTGTTCTGAGTGACCACCTTTTATCCTATGATGAAATATTTCTATTCAAATGGGAATTTTCTCTTCCCTCATTACAGCAACACCATCCATAGTTATGAGAAGGATGGAAATTACATAAATCTTATATTTAAGGCCTTGTAGTATGATTGCACAACTCCTTAAAAAATGGAATTTTAAAAAAAAAAGTCACTTTTTTTCATGAAGATAAATTTTTGTTACAACATACGATGATATGGGATGCATGGCAAAGCTTTGGAGAAACTTTGGTGGACCGAATCATCATTTTTATTTATCTTTGCACATTCTTCACCCTTACTTCACATGAATGATGGCAGTAACCCTCACCATCAAGAGACATGTAGAATCTATGTCAGTGGGGACTGAAACGTGCATGGCCCAACACTGTAATTTTAGGGTTGGCCATTGATAAAATTTTATTTTTTACAATTCTGTTAATGGGTGTTATTTTTGTTCATTATTTTGTTGAGTAACTTATCGATGGTGATCAATTTTTAGTGTGGAGAAAAGAATAGGCCTACACAGGATTTATTATGTCAGTCTGAACACATTTTAAAAATACTGGAGAAAAAATGGTCACATGTTCCTGACAATAACATTAGAACATTATGTTTTTTTATATTTTAAACACTTGACATCACTGTTTTGCAAGGAGAACTGTAAGAAAAGCATGGCAGCATTGATAAAAGGTTTGGATGGACTTTGAGGCACACAAGGTCTTTTCTCTCCATGATTCTTGTTCTAAGATCCCAACCCTTTTTATTTTGGCATTTCTTTAATTTGTAATTAATTTGTATTTGAGTTGTGCTTTATTGCATTTTAGCAGTGAACAGAATGTTGGTGCTTCTGAATTACAAATTGAAAGGTTGTTTTTTTTCAAGTTTTTTCTTTTACTGAAGCATGCATTTGGAGATATTTCTACTGCTGCATCCAATTTACTGTATATTGCCAATGATTTGGAAAAAATCCTTACATGTTTTTGGTACTACTCCAGTCTTAGGTTTGATTAGAAATGTAGCCTTGTAGAGCTGGAAAGTTTAATGGAACGAAGTGTTTCACCCTCATCAAAATTCAAGGCTCACATAAGGTCTGATTAGAGTCATGTTTGACTAACACATTCAGAAGCATACAGTCACAAGGGTTTGTACCACTAACTAAGCACTTGTGACTCAAAATAGATTGTTCTTCTTGAGAAAGCAGCATCATCCACACGGATTGGCTCAATTATCTTTGGCTCTTCAAAATAACATGACCTGGGCTTTTCTTGACTAGAAAAACTCTTCCCCAAATTTATCACCACTGTTTGACACATTAAGAAATTTTCATCTCATGCATTATTATATTTACAATAAATTTATTGAGAAAACTGGATGGGTTTTTTTGTATATGGATGATAAGAGACAAGTGACATGTTTTATAATTGAGGTAAACCTTGAGTAAGGGGCGGCATGGTTCAGACAGAGGTGGAGTGGCCATCTTGCAACCGAAGGGTCACTGGTTCGATCCCTGGTGACCATGTCTAAGTGTCCTTGAGGAAGATGCTGAGCCCCTAATTGCTACTGATGGCCCTGAGATGGACTGGTGACATGTCCAGGATGTACCCCCCCCCCCCCCCCCGCAACCCTTAACAGATAAGCGGTATAGAAAATGGATGAATGGATGAACCTTGAGCACATGTGTCCTCCAAATCCAAGTTGCATTGTAGACTGAAGCAGGCACTTGGTTTGTGGTTTTAGAGCACCAGGATGTGATGCATGTGTGCATGCATCATTAAGTTATTGCACCTTAACTGTGAGAAATCAGCGGATGAGAGGGGTTGCATCTCAATATCATAGATTACAAGTACAAGTCAACACTCCTGTTTGGAGGTCAAACCAGTTCTGCAACCAATTCTGCATATTTGAAATTATTATCTTGGAATTCAAACACAACAAATGCAAGCTTCTGAATAGATTTACGTAAGAAAAAAAACTGTCATTAACAAGTCTGATAGATACCTGAGTGGAGTGGTATCACTGGGACCATGCAGCTAACCCCTAATGGAATTAGTCTCTGTTAGTAATCTCTCCTGTCTGTACAAGAAATAGCATAATTACATCACTGCTAGTTAGTGTAGCTGTTCAGCAGCAGCCTCTGTCGGTACAAAGCTGTAAAATACAGATGCCAAAAAAAAAAACTTTTTAGATAAGAATTGTCAGAGTACCACACTGTTCAAGCTGGATTGAAGTGCAAGCACAAACTTCAAAAGCGAGACTAAGACAGAGAGAAACAGAAGTATGTTTAAACATGACCAAAAACTACCTTTCTTCCACAGCAACATCATTTTTGATTGTGATTGGGCTCATCACCTTGACTGTCAAAGGGAACCCACAGCAGAAGCTAATGGCTAGCGTTACACTGACTAGCAGTATGTGAGGGTCTCATTTTCACTTCTTAGCTTAATCCAAAATTATTCTGTACTGAGCTCACAAACTAACTTGTATTACCTGGATGCTGCTCTACAAGCTTGTGGGGTTTTTTGTGCAGGGTCAGTTTAAATGACATCGTGATTAAGCTGAGGGACCTCTGCAAAGGTAGATGAAGCCAGTGACACAACGGCATATACCCTTCAGTGAAAATGTTTTTTTGCAATACATGAAGTGATTCGACAAAAACTATAATGCTGTAGTAAATGACACCATGTCAAATCTTGTGTTTAACAAGATGCTAAAATCCAGACTCTTCCAGGCTTGTGTTGTTAGATCGCAAAAACTTGGATCATTTGTAGACTGTAGCTCAAATAAAAAAACAAAAAACAAAACTCAATCTAGTAAAGACATTAATTAGACGCAGATTAGAAAATAAATGCTTGTTGATTTCTTTGCCATGTAAGCTACCCAAATGCTAAAGTTGTCTTAGACACAAAGCTGATTCAATGAGGCTGTACCAAGGACTGTATACATATTTCTGATTGTACTCTGTCTTAGGGCATTGTGCAACAGCAGTCATCAAGTAGGAAAACTGCAGGGTGTTGAATGCTTCCTGTATGAGACATGGCTGTCAGCTGGTTCCTCTGTTGGACGTCTGAGGACAGAGTGAGTTAGAGTGAACTGCAAGACTGGCAGTCCAGAGACTCACTTTTTTTTTTTTTTTTTTTTACTGACTGTGACATAATCAAGGAAATGAGTAAGGCTACTTGAGCGTCATGGAGCTGCTGAAAGTTATGGAGAATTCTGATACAAGTTTATAATTATGTCTCTGGGTGGCTACTGTTGTACCACCAAATGGGAACAGTCCTCAGAGTAGTGTGATTCACTTCCCATTTCTTCTTGTCTTTCTTTCTTTCAGTTGTTTGTAATTGCTCTAAACAGTCTACAAAATTAAAAGCCTCAGGGATGAACCAAAATGTTTAATTGTCACAAGTGTAAAAGGGCCATTTGTTGGCAGTCTAAAATAGCTTGTGTATCTCACGTGCTGCTTTATTGTTGGTATGAGATGAGTAGAATCATTTGAGTGTTAAAACCACTTGTCGGCTCAAGTGGCATCTTTTGTCTTCTGTTAAATAGATTGCTGAATGTAAACTATGAGTATGACTTGTTATTTTTTTATGACTTATTTGTGGTTACCAGTTATTGTGGTGCACATTTAGGTTTTTAAAACCTGCCTTAAGGGAGGTTGTTACTTTATTAGCTATAGTGATGCATTTTCATAACGAGTCGTCAAGATATTAACTGAGGTACTTGTTTTCGGTTGTTTTTGTGATGAGTAAAATTCTTCACTCACTTGACATTGACTTCAATTTCTATACAAAGGCTCAGTGTTGTAGGAGTTTTGCCCCTTTAATTAGTGGAGTTTGTTCTCCTCAAAACACTGCATCTCGTGCATGTTTATTTTTCTCTTATTTCTCATTACAACAAGCATATGCAGAAAGTAAAAGTTTGTGGGATTCATTAACAGCTGAATTTTACCTGTGTTGATGAATTGTGTTTGCACTTGCCAGTAAATATACTATTAGCATAAGGAATCAACACAATAACCTCAAAAGGGTGGCAGACTTCAGTGTTGTAACCAACCACAGACTATTTGATAGGTAACACTAAACTCAGACAAAAGAAGTAAAGAAAAATACTTAAAAGGAAGAAACAACTTTCTTCTCCCATAACCTTTTCCCTTGATAACAGGCCTGGGTTATTTCACAATGTAACAAAGTTGTGATCTGACACATGGTCAGGTGCACTAATTTCAGAACACAAAAGGGCATATATTTTGCTTTTTATTCAGTGTTGTGTCATGGGCAGCCATTGTTTTTTCAGTTTATCAATCGCATGCTCAAACTCTGAGTAAATGCACTTCAGTTGATAGTTATGGGCTATCTCCTGTTGGATCTGAAGGTTGGTAAATATTGTGGACAAGAGGATAGCCCACATCCATCTATCTAAATTAAAAACTGGACTCATGTTGAGAACTGTTAGTATTACAGATGTTCTGTCATAATCTGACCTGTCTCCATGAGCACCTCGAACCACACAAACACCCGCTGTTGTGCAGCATGAAAGTCTCGTGCCTTCCAGAGTTACGAGGTCACTATGTTCAATATGTGATTTGGCGCATCACAGACTCGGACTCTGATTGAATGGCACTCTTTCAAGGATGTGCACAGAACAGGCTGTATATCGGCATCTGCTGAGCAGAAATACCCTGGTTAAGATGAGCTATGATATTTTGATATTAAATGAGTAAATTCAGATGACCTCAATGTTCTGAGTAGAAATTTAGTTTTCAAAATCAGGGGAAGTTCCTTCCTTCCCCTTCAGTGTGTGTGTGTGTGTGTCTGTATATATCTATCTCTATCTCTATATAGAGATATACAGTAGATAGATACAGCTACATCTGCAGATTGGGCTTGATGCGAACAAGTGTGCCGAGTTTGTTTGGTCCGTCTTGCGCAGTGTTCCCGAAATTACTGATAAATATAAAAGCTGATAAACTGTTCAAAATCACAACTAAAAATCAAATCTGCATCTCCAACATTGATGCAGGAGCATGCATCCGTGGACCCCCGATCTCGACCCTATGAGAGTGGTATGGGAATTCATGGAGGCAGGGTAGGGAAGCTGCTTAAGGCTGGTCAGCCTCTGCTATGGTTATTTAAGGAATGCTGACTCTCTAGTTTCAGCAGATCACAGGACAGACAGGAGTGGAATGACCATTACCACCATGGCCAAATATGACTCTAAATGTCATGGTGCTCCTGTCTGGTCGCAACATTGCCTCTGGTGACCATGTCAACCTGGTCTCACAGTACACAGAGCAGACTTTTTGACCTTCAATGACCATGGTTTGGTCTTTGGTATGCAAACATGCTTTACAGCTGTTGTGACACTGTTTGAGCCGAACACCACATGAAAGCAGGTACATGTGTACAATTTGACTGTGACCTCTCAGTAGGGAAGTAATGATGGAAAAAGTGAATGCCCAGGCTTGTCTGAAATTTTGAATTAGGCCAGACCTTGAAGGAGTCTCGGCTAGATCAATGCAAGTTTCTCTGTTTTGATTCATTGACCATGAAAGGAGAGTCCTCTTTTTATTTCCCAACAGTGCAAACTCTTCTTTCATGCTCATCTCTCTCAGTCTAAATGCATGCCTTTGTCAGTGTTGACAGTTTGGGAACTTAACTTGATAATCACACACTGAAAACAACTTCTGTGTCAAGTGTGCATAAGTTTGACTGCCTACAACATACCAAATACCTTACATACCAGGTGACATAACCACCTCTAATGACATGATCCAGTTTTCAAACTGGAGACAAGCATTGTTAGCAGCAAAACAGTCAAGTTCATCAGCGATGAAGTACTCAGCTGTCGGTACTATGATAATGACCTAGAAATTGACGCCTCCTGGGAGATTCCTTGTTGACCCTCTTCACCTGAAGCCACTTATCAAAGAGATCTGTGCTGGGTTTGTCTGTAGCTTTGCAGTCAGATATTATTCATCAATAGTGTCCTGTTGAAAACGTACATTGAAGTTGATTGATTTTTCATTTTGTAATGCCATTAAATGATACTCCACATTATGTTTTTATGGCCATTAAAACGTGTAGCATTTAGTGATATACTGTCAGACAGATAATCAGCGTGGGCCAATGCTTGCTCTCATAAGGCCCATTAACACAAAATGTTTCCACTGCTTTTACTTCAATTTACTAAAATCTAGTTCTCCCAGGAAACGAGGAGATGCTGCAATAAATGTGGACCTTTTTTATTACATTTTTCTAGATGGATTATTTTGGAGAACAGGGAGCCTGATGACATATCTTTATTTTGCATCTGATAAAATACAGTTCATAATCATGAGTAATTAAATCACTGAACATGTATTTAACACCAACATCGTTTGTCTCAATTGCCTTTTAATGCATTGAAAATCTCATATCCGTCAACCTCTAATCGCATGTGTAACAACTGTTACCTTTACACAGGGAGAAACACAAAAGTAGTAACAGGGAAGTGTTTGCAAAACATTACATCTCACCAAAACTGGAACTGTTTCATCAGTTCATCATCAAGTGTTTCCTAGTAAATACAGATATCGCTGGCAAAATGCTCTTTTTTTTGTGATAGTTTAAGTTTCAGCTACTATGTTCACTCTTTTTAAAATTATGTAAATATCTTTTTTTAACTGTGTAATTTGTAATCACTACTTACTCTAGATAAAAAAGGATCTTATCTGGTTTTCCTGCATTGGAGCACTTGGCTTGATCAGGAGGATGTCCACACAAGGGTGGTCCCTCCAGAGCAGATCTATCTGAAAACAATAGTCTCAAGTTGCAGTTCGGAAAAAGCTGTTGCAAAACAATGATGTCTGCCTTCACAGGAAACTTGATGTGATGTGTCGCCCCAGCCCCAATCCTCTGCATTGTTGCACATCAGGATGCCTGTATGGATGATAATGAGAATCATGTAACAAAAGTTTTGTATTTTAAGGTCAATTGAATTGACATATAAGATATATTTTTATTGATAGAAGTTTTCTGACCAACATTAGGAGGACTAAATTGACCCCTGTTTAGTTTTAACTCTAAAATATAGTCTTGTTGACCATTTATATGTTCCACAAAAAATATATAATTTTAGCAACCTCATCATAAGGTCTCTTGATGAATTGTGGTAAAGTATTGTCTGATATATCAGTGAGGATGTCTTAAAACTTAAATGTCAGTATATGTCTGGCTGTCATTTATCTTTTAAAAAGCGTATAGTGTGTGTAACAAACTGTCAGAGTGCATGTGCTGCTCCTCCCTTAAAACTAAGAAACGACAGATCACACTGAAGATCAAACATGGTTTAACATAAGTCAAAATGTAAATAGCACAGTCTTCAAAGAGTTTTTTTCTAACAATGAAGAGAAGGTTACAGTAAACCACCTCGTAGGCCCAGTTAAGCCAGGGGCGAACGTCCTACTCCTAACGCTCATCTGACACTCTGGTGTCACATCTATTTTAAAGGACTCGGTTCACACGTTTTACAAACAGGTCATAATCAGTGATTATGTATGTATGCTGAGTAGTCTTGCGAGAGACATACAGTCCCACGGCACAAGTGCTCTTTCCACCTTTTGAAATCCTAGACAGACAGACAGGCAGACCGACCCATCTTCTACTGACACTGGAAGGCTACAGCTATGGCCTCAAGGATTTAGAAATTACTATTCCTGGTCCCTGTGAATAAAGTAGTCTTTTGGCTTGAAAAACACCCATTACTTGTCTGAACTTACACACATGCATGTCAAGTTCATTGAAAAGTAACTCATAAAATCATTTTAAAATGTGACTATGTTGACAAAAACGGCGCATATTGTTTTTTACAGTTTAAATGATGTTTCTGCTCTGCTATGAGTTCATACAGAAGTACAGTAAGAGGACAAGCTTTTCTACTCATGTCATCAGTTCAGTTTTATCAGTGGTTGTATGGCTGAGAGTTGATGTGAGGTCCAGCTGATCTCCCATTCTGTTGCTGGTGGGCTGGTGTGTGGGAACATCCATGGCCTTGTCATCGATCCATGGTCAGGACCTGTACTCGGTCCCTAAGGTTAGCTCTGTGGAACATTCTGGGCTCAGGTCCCAGAGAATAATGACATGTCAGCAGCCTATTCAAATGAACAGGCTGAGGGTAGCACTATGTTAGCAGTGCTGGGTTGGGGGAAGGGGGAGTATATGGGAGTGCTAAAACTGGTGCTGTGTAAAATATTGCAGGGGGGAGACCAAGGAGTGAGGCTCCATGAAAGGTCTGGTGCTCCCGGATTTTCCCTCAACAATGATAGCCTCACCATACAGTGCTTTCACAACAACAGATGTATTGCAATAGAGCCAATCTACGATTTATCACAATATCTGCTCATAGCATTCTAATGTCAGTTCATCAGAATTTGACAATGTACAACAAAATGACTCACTCACAAGTATAACAAGCAACTTTTCAGATTGTTTGTTAAGAATGCCAGCCATTTTCATAAAAATATCCATAAATGCTGCTAGTGTAACATAATGTATCGCGGTACAAATATTTTTTCCAAACCTTATTCTTCTTCAATAGTTTCTAGGCATAGGACCAATTGATTATTAATTGAAGGTCTTCATTAACAATTTTATTGATTAATGTATAACATTAATATTATCGTTTGCCTCATTATCAATTGTGGCATCCTTGAAGTTGACGTGATATTTTTTACATGAAGGAAACGTGGTGATGGCATGGCAGAAAACACTAGTTTGATATGAAATTGTATGCAAAGACACAGGCTGTCAAAATTGGGCAAAAATTATGTCTTATCATTCCAATAAATACATTTTTGATTATATTTGAAAATTTATTTGCACATTGTTACACAAGATGGCAAAGTGATACATAACTAACTTCATAGGCACAGTATATGATTTCACATAAACATGTCTTTTAAAGACCAGAAACCTACCTACACATTGCAAAGGAAACATAATGTCTGAAAGCATGAACATCATAAAGAGCACAGATTTCTGTTTCTGTCTCGACTGTGGCTGATGCTAGGTTGAGAAAAGAGAACACCTGTCTCTCGAGGGGAGAAATGAATGATTCATAATTGCGATTGTATTTGATATTCTAAACTTTATACAGGTCAGACATTCAGGCTGGTGTATCAACCAAGATTTAATATCTTTTAGATTGCAGGAGGAGTTCAAAATACCCTCTGTGGCCATCATTATCTGAGAGTTCCTTTGTTCAGTTTGACCTATTTAGTTTTTTAATTAATCAATTAGAATGACATGACTCCCATCATGAGAATGCAGTGCGCTCAGGCCCACATGAGAACGCTCATGTTGGACAGCTTTTCTCACAATAATTTTTTTTCAATCAAATTTTATTCTGTCCCACTGGCTCCTAGAGAGTTTATCAGGGAGAGGGCAAACTTGTTTAAAAAGCTCCGTTTAACGGGGAGGGGGATTGATAATTCATTGGAATTTAGAATACATACATACATACACACACACACACACATATATATTTCTTTTGTCAAGCTATGAGAGTACATGTCTTTAGTTTGTGTAATACTACTAGAGTTTGTTAGGCCTGTAAACATGATCATAAATAGCTGTAACAATCCATCAACACAAAATTATTATTATTATTATTATTATTATTATTAGAAGACTGAAAAGCAAATCAGTCTCTTGGTTGTGGTTGTGATGAATGTGTCACTTCAGTTCAAGTGTTTCACTACTTCTTTAGATAGTGGACTAGTTGAGGGATTTGTCATCTTGATCAACTCCGGCTGATTGTGGTATTAACTTCCCGGTAGACCATAAATGAATATAAATCTGCCATAGACTCAAAAAAGGCATTAGTCAATGAGGTGTTGTCTGGTAAAGCAAACCGTAATGCCAGAGGGATTCCCAGAATTAGCTAGCTGCAGCTTCCAAACCTCAGAATGTCAGTGTGTAACTCTAGCAGGAAGGTTTGGACCGGATTTGAACTGCCTCCCAACATCCCATGACATGAATAAACTTCCTTTGCTCACATGCACTTCTCATCTAACAGAACTCTTCTAGAGCCGTGTTAACATCTGTAGGACACCATTAAAATTAAGAGTCAAAATGGCTGTTTTCAACCCTCGAGTAAGGGGTTAAAAAGTGGTCAGTTAAAATGTTTTCCCAGTGAGAAGCGAGTCATTTTTGAATGCTGGAGCACAATTGTTTACATAAACCAAAGGGCTGGAGGTTCATCTGGCTATTACGATCCTGTACAAATCCATTAGATGATATCTTGGTTTATAATCAACTCCTGCTTGAAAATTTGTCATCTATTGGTGGGGAATGAATTACATCGAAAACTGACGTGAACTTAACACTGTAGCTTGGGGTTTAAATGAAGTTACACAGCCGTGGTGCTTCATTTCTCTGGGTCACAATCAGGCAGGAGTACAAAGCACGTTGTGTCTTTTCATAGCTTTGCCCTCCCATGAACCTGCAGCGCTGTGATCCACTGAAGGAGCATCAGGGAGAAAAACCCCAAGTGACTTCCTCTTAATGGTGTCCATGAATGTTCCTGCTGTTATTCCTCACCATGTTGTTCACTTCATGGTAATGTCTTGCTGAACAGCAATTAAAAAAAAAAACAAATTATTTTCAATGCCACAAATTTACCATCAGCAGCCTCTTAAAGGAGAGTTCATGTTGACTTACGAAGACGGCTTGTTATGCTTTGATATTTCTGTGTAGCTCTTTCGCCACACTTATAGCCTCACATTATCAAAAAATACTCTTAAAAAATTATTTAAAAAAAACAAAACAATGTTGCTCAATAGTTTTTATAGACACCCACATTAGATAGTCTTTCATGTTACCTTTTCTCTCAAAAAACAACATTTAAAGCAGTGTCTGGAAATAGTGGAACTGAAAGAAATGTGGAGTTCAAAGATGTCAAATAATAGAGGAAATGTGAGACTGAGTGCTACTTAAAGCACAGCGTTAACTCTGTTTCTCTGCTCCTTCTGGTCCTAGCGGGGAAAGAAGGGGAGTTACTAATCAGATTGTAATTTAAAATGTCTTTGTAATATACAGCGTAAGACATTTCTTTGAGGCATTAATCTTAAAATATGTATCAGCCAAACCAAAACCTGATTGATTATAAAAGAAATAAGTTTAGTGTTGTAAACTCAGTCTGTTGAAATGAGTATGCATACTGTTAAAATAAGTATTCCTTTGAGATTGTTTTATGTTGACATATTTCAAATCTAAGAGAACAATAACTTAATAATTTTCCCTCCAATTGGTAACGCTCTCCAATTGGGAATTCAGTTAATGAGAATTTGAATTTCTAATAACATAACTTTGAATATAACATTATATTTGTTTGTTTTTGTCCTGTGACTAAGGGTTCAGTCAGAAAAAAAGAAGTTTTATGTAAATCTCTGTCATTCAGTCTGTAATAAACTGGTTTTATCTGGTATTTGCTGCTAAGTCAGAGCACTTGATCTTGTTTTCCCTAACTAAGAACAAAGAAAAGTAGAGGCTTGATGGATTCATACATTATGGTGTATTTAACTCTTTAGCATTTATGAATTGATATTGCAAAACTTGGGCATGCCTTGAAAGTGATTATAATGTTTGGAAGATTTGTTTTTCTTTGAAAAGTTTTTGCTGATTGAATGGTTTAGAGCCAAAACATATGCAATCCATTAGTTGAGGAGCTTGAACCTCCAAAATCTTGTCTGGAAATGTGCCTGAATTAAATTATTTTGATATGTTTACTGTGAACATGATTTGATAATGGCGTCATTTGTCTTTTATAGGTCCTGTCATCACAACCATTGATCAGGTTTAATGGAAACCAAGGGGTAAGAACATCTCTCTCTGTCTGTCTGTCTCTCTCTAAAATGAAGAAAATATGTTGTTTATTTTCTCCTGGAAGTACAATTACAGTTTGACCAACCATGGTTCGTCACTCAAAATATATCATATTCAAATAATCAAGAAAGCTTTGAAAACTGACTCACACTCACTTAAACAAGATATGTGATGAAGCCAATACAACATTCAAGCTATTATTTTTACTCAAAGATTCCGTAGCACGTCTAAGTAAGCTGCTGCTGGCTGCATTTATTAGGTAATGTGTTTGATCCGTTCTCCAAGCAGCTGCTGCAACATTCACGGCTTAATCAATAGCTGATCCATGTGTTTTGATGTGTATTTTGAAGTATTACACTAGAAATGTTTGAAGGGAACAGCAAAATTTGACAAATAAAGAAACTATGCAAAATAGAAAGGAGACCCCCCCCCCTCCCCTTTTTAATAAGCTCGGACAGAGAATCTTTAAATGCATGACTGACAGCGGTGTCTTCCGATTTTGTAAATTTTGCCTAAATCTGGGGATATCATGAGACATGGCTTATACTAGCTGGCACAAACAATTACAACTTGCCTGACTGAAATTAATTCCTCAAGACCTCTCCAGTTGTTGCTGGTAGATTTCTGAAGATGGCCAAAGTCACAATACTGCCACCACGAAAATAAGCATTGCACAGCCTTGCTTATTTACCCCAGTGCCAATGCTTTATTCTCATTTCCTTTTTTTTAGGAATTTGCAAAGTTTGCTAAAAATTCACTTGACAGTCAAATGTTACTCGACTTTTGAAACCAATCTCAAAAGCATCAAATCTATTTAGATATGCACTGTGAGGGCTGCTCTTCCACAGTGAAATGGGTCATTGGTTATTCAACTGTGGCTATACAGGAAACGATTATGGTTTATTGAAAGTTACGGTAGTCTGTTTCCTGTCACCTGTGTCCCCTTTTCATAACAGCTGATAGTAGAGTCAGAGTATTGCTTTTTAATGAACAGAAATATTAAAAGTAAATTAAATTTCACTCAGTCAGCAGTCAAACTTATCGATCTAACGTTACAGATCTGTTTTCCCTGTGAGCCACACAGCCCGAGTGTGTGTGTGTGTGTGTGTGTGTGTGTGTGTGTGTCTGTGTCTGTAAATAAACGCATCCACTCAGTGAACAGTCTGTATATGCTACAATGTTGAGTGTAGCCAGAACACTACAGTGTCTTTTTTTACAGAACAGTGAGCAAAATGAAGGCATTGCTCACCTGAAAAAAAAAAAGATGTACTTTTTTTTCACATGAATGTGTTTTGTGCCAACACTTCTTAATCTTAATGTTTCTCAGATTGTCTCCCAGCTTCTCATGCTATTTGGTGTATTTTACTTTGCCTCCCGCAGTTAGCGCCCATAGTAGGAACCTTGGCTGTGAAATCTGATCTCAATCTGACCTTAATGCACTGCAGCCTCTCATGGAAACTGTGAAATGTTCCTGGATTGATTCTTTTCAAATTAGATCTTGGAAACTGGGTCTGATCGGGGTCTGCTCTTTTTGCTGATAACTCATTTGTGGTTCAGTGTCTTTCCTACTGGCTTATAATATCAGTGGCATCAGTCATAATGTAAGGAAGGTATTTAGAGCTCCAGGCAGCTCAGACTGGTAGCTGCACATGTTGCTGCTAATATTCACCACCCCAGCAAAGCTAAAGTTGCATCTACGTGCCTCTGCCTGCCTTATCTATTTCCTGCAGATGAAAAGCCAGAAAATAAATGCTTATAAAGACAGTGAAGAAAGGAGTAACACTGAAATCCCCTTAATTAATCAAAATGTGAGAACTTGAGATTTTCTACAACTGCTACTCTTCTCTTGGATAATAAAATCTTCATACTCCCATGCAATTGCCTCTCCTCAGAAGCAACTGTTGTAGAAAAAGTGCAAAGGGAGGATTAGCATGTGTTAGCCTAGCCACTGCTTTAAATGCCTGACATGCATTGACTGTCTACGGTCTGTGGGCAATTGTGTACATGCTAGTTTCAGTTTAATTTCAAATTAAATGGACTTAATCATTTGATGTCTTTAACAATGGATTCAATTTCATAACCATAATAATAATAATCGTAATAATTACGATTATTAACAATCATAGTTGTTATTATTATTATTTAGATGCATATACCATTTTCAAGAACCCCAACGATGTCTTACCAATTGATTCAATTCATAATAATAATAACAATTAATAACTATTATTATTTTTCTTTGTATTTAGATGTATATAAAATTTTCAAGAACCCCAATGATGTTTTACTGAAAAAGAATTGTGGGTGTCAGCATGGTCACAATGACAGGATGATTGTCATCTTTCTTGACTCTCACTGCTCTTTCTACAAAATAAACTCATTTATATATTTATATTCAAGGGCATGAGCATGATATAATGTGTTGTTGCTTGTCCAACACCAGTAACTGAATTGTCTCTGATACTGGCTAAAAGTGTAGTATTAGTATATGTGAGTACCAAGTCCATGCTTTATTCCAATATCGCATAATTTATTAGCCATGACACAGGACCCTGCTACTTCCCTGTTACCTCAGTTATCTCACAGACTGGAGCGCGCGTGTGTGTGTGTGTATTTTCTCAACTTTTTTTTAAGTTACACAAAACTATTATCTCTAGCCAAACAGCAAATCCATCTTTTTTGGCTGTTTCTTTGTCTGTCTGTGCACTGATCTTAAACAACAATGCAGCCTATTTAAAAGCATAGCTGTCCTTATGTCAAGCATCTCTTCAAAAAGCAACCTGGACGAACTGGTGTGGACTGACTGTTTTTGCACAAAACAGTTTGAGGAAATCTGCGGCTCATGCTACAATACCACCATCTGCACGCTGGGTTCGTTCTGCTCACAATTGCTGATTTTTCTCCTGTGATATCCGTGCTCCCATAATGGAAAAAAAAATGCTTCGGACAGGTCTATATGCAGGTGCGGGTTTGTGAGCCGATCAGTTAGACCACATTCAGAAGTGGTCTGGGTGTCACAACATCACTGGGTTATTTGGTTTTGCCTGGAACACAGCAAGGAACAGCATACACAGTCTGTCTTGTTTTGATTTCCTCTCCTTCTTTTTTCTGGCTGAATAGGCAGGGGAACATTGCAGCATCTCACCAGTCAGGCAGAGCATCAGTAGGTTTCTGTTGAAACAAGTTAATGAATAAGTGAGCTGCTGTGGTCCATTCATGGTGCAACCTATGTGCAACTATACTGTCAAACAAAGTGTGGTACAACAACTGCTCTGTTATTATGAGTCTTCACAATTCATTCAGCTCATACTGCAGCGTAACACTCACACACACACACACACACACACACACACGTTACTCACTGTCAGTAGACATGTTTCTGTAAAGGGATGGAAACAGCATAATGTGTAAAAACTACCTGAAATGTGCAAAAAACATTTTGTACTTGCTTGAGGTGTGTTTTATAGAAAAAGACTGAATGTGCAGAATGGGAGAGAGAAGCACCTAATTTGAGCAACTTCTGATGCAATGAATTTTTAACTCGCATAACTGAGCAGCTGATTCTGGTGCCATCATCTTTCTTGGTATTTCCAAACTTTGCTTTTGTCTCAAGAGGAATAGCAACTTGACCAAAACTAGCTGGCACCAAAGATCAGTTACAGAAACCAGGAGTAATTCCTCAAGACCAATCTCTATATTTGTTAGTAATCGGCTTTAGATGGTGAAAACAATGGCCCGACCTGTTCTATTTCCATGTTTTCTTCTTTTACACTGCCCGTTGCAGCCGTTGTAACACTGCTTATACGTCAGTCTTCTGACAGAGATACGTACTATGAAATCTGGTTTATCCACTTAAGACCACTTGACGAATATGGTTGCAATTCCCATTCCCTCTTTCGCTGCATTTATAAAATTTACTTAGAATTTGCTCTACATTTTCTGGAAACATGGCCAGAATTGCATCAAGAATGTGCTTGCAGATAATACTCAGGTAGCAGCCTCAAAAATGTGCTGCCATTCACTTTTTTCATGTACATTTTGTCTTGAAGCATTTGGCTGTCAAATATTGGTTATGGCTATTCTAATTTTGGGTTTATCTAATGTCTGTCTTCCCTGAAATAATATCTATGGAACATCATAATTTCATGTAGACTCACATTGCATCAAGTGCTCTTTAAAATTGGTGAACTATTCTTAGGTGAGAAAAACGCCACTAGTGGCTTTTACTAAACCACGTAGTCATTCAGGTATGATCCTCTTGAGGCTGTCATTGCAGTCACTCTTTGTTATGGGAACAGTGCCGTGCAAAAGCCAGCACTGAGGCTGTACTTTTTAAAATCTTTCATTTTACAGAGTGTTCTGTCAGGTTAATTGTTTCGGAAATAATCATTTTCAGGTAAAATTAGTCATCGACTTGCTTCAAATCTCCTTTTTGACCTACATTGAAATGTGTTGGGAACATGTGCTTATATATGTGTACATGCATATGTGTCTGCAGAATCATTCTTGTCAGTTGCACAAATGTTTATAATCCGATGTTTTCATCTTTTGAGAAGTGAAATGCTTGAATTTAACAAATGTAGCAGGCTCACTCCGGTGGCAAATCTGTTACTGTTGAGATCGCAGTGCTAGTGAGAAGTGTGAAAGTGGCTAAATTACATAGCAGATGGTCGGTTGTCGCAGTGAGATCTCAGAAGCTTTCATTCACATTCATTCATCTGTCACCGCTGACGAAGTGCGCACGCATACCAGTATGTTTTCCACATTTTGAAAGGAAGAACCTGGGCTGAAAACTTTACATTTCTTGTGTAACCTCAGTTCTTAGAACAGCATGAGGGAGGTCTCTCACTGTGGGATTTTCCACGTTGCTCATTCCTCAGAAATTTTCATCTGGTCACTTCAGACCTTAATGGCTGGTGATCAAAATGTCCTCCTCAGGTACATCCTTCTACCTCTGACGGCTTGTGCTGTAATTCAGAACTATTCAAAAATAATCACCTTTTTTTCCTGCTCCACCACAGCAAGATAAACTCTGGTAAGACACTTCAAACATGCAACTGTGAGAACCAGGGTTACACAGGCAACCTCAAGTTCTTAATCTGAACATTTGTTTGTATTCTCATGGTGGGATACAGACCTTTCCTGTAATGCCAGACAAATATCTTAAAGCACAGAGCTAACTCCTGAGTGGTGGTTGCTTAAGTGTGTCTCAGAAGAGGTTTTATTATCATAGTACATTGCACTGGGAAATTTGTCCCTGGCATTTAGTCCATCCTTTACAGAGTAGTGAGCAGCTATGTGCAGCATCGGGTACTCCAACTCCAGATCCTCTGCCAGCAACCACTGTGCAATGTGGCGCTTATGAGAGGTGTTCAGTTTCAACAACTGAACAAAGGTGAGGGTGTAGAGCGGCTTGCACCGATTTCACATCTTTAAATGGGTCCCGGGATGGAGCCAAGTCACATGTGGAAATGAACTTGCAGGCCCACTGATGCCTGCAAACCCTGACTTTTATTAGCAAATCAAACCCTGAATCCAGTGAGTGAGAGAAATTGGCTCCTCCATATGGGGATCAGTCCAGTATAGTATAAAAAAAAAAGAGTGAGAGAGAGAGATGGTCACATAAGTTTTCCCATCACTGAAACACTTAAGATGCCTAGATGCATAAAGCACAAACTGGACAAAGTATGAACAATCACTGTTCTTCTGGGGAAGGAAAGGTGGGTCAGAGAATGCAATAAGGTCAATGGGAGGACACAATCCAACCATCCTGGGCACGAATGCTTGATAATCTTCAGTGAGACACATTCTGGGGCAAAATGAGTGCACAAAGGATATACCGAGAGCTTGTGAATGTCACTGACTCATTTTGGCAAATGTCAAAGCCAGAAAGAGCACTGTCTTAAGAGACAAATGTTTCAAGTTGACTACATTCAGTGGTTCGTACATGGAAAACAGAAGCCACCCATGTCCCATGGCAATAAATGGCAAACCATAGAGTCTTGGTTAGGCATGACAAAATAACACCAACATCACTGCTTGCGTGTCGAAAGCTCCTGACAAACCAGGCTTTTGATGATGGCATTTACCATCATCAAGTGGATGTGTGGTTTTCAGCCCTGGCACCCTTGGCATGAGTCAACCGTTATCCCTTGTTGTTTGAGCATGTTGAATTGGCAGTAGTCCATGAGAGAGAGAGTCTTCTGAATAGCTTTGCTGGCTGAAAAAAAATGAGTTGGACTTTTGTTTTTGTTTGGTTTGGGGTTTTTTTGGGGGGGGGGGGGGGCATTTCAAAATGGTTGAGTTTTCACACATGAACATTAGCGTGAAAACAGAGTTGCCATCCTTCCAAAGTGTTTACTAGTTGTTTGCTTCCATTCATATTTCCTCTGCTACATACACACGTCATGGTCATTTGGCCATTGCTATATTTCCTCTCCTCTGGGCTCAGAGAGTACCAGACTAACTGTGTGGGGGTTAGTCCTTTCGGGTGACTCCAACCTGAAAATAGGCATTGTGTCCTCGATGCCATGCAGAATGAGATGGTAAGTGTAGCAAGCAGAACAAGAAGGAGGGGGTTGGACAGCCTTTTTAAAATTCACTTACACCATTAGCAAAACCTGTAAAAAGTTTGTTTTTGGTTGAGAGGGTGTGTTGCCTTCATTCAGTGTTTTCAAGTTTCACTGGCAGGTTTTCATTTTATGCTCACTAATGGGTATTCCTGGGCTTTTTCCCTCGCTATTGTTTTTTATTGTGTATTGTTTGTGTAGGTTTTGTGCTAGCAGGAGAAAATTCATATCTTTTTGAAAGCATTCACAGATAATAATGCATGCCTGCAAGGCTTGGCAGTATGATTTCAAAAGATTATCACAATGATTGGAAACTTACCTTAATTACTATTGATGAGCAGTTATTACTTTTATCTATCTTTACATCAGGGTGCTTGCGCAGGGCTTGAAAGCCTTAAAAAGTATGGAATTTTGAGAAGCTGTTTTCCAGACCTTGAAAAGTATGGAATTTTGTGTGAAAGCCTTAATAAAGTATGGAAAACTTGTCTCTCATAGTCAAATTTGAGAGCATGCTCCAAGGCGCATAATCTTGTAAAATTAGAAATACACGAAGAAGAACATGATATGATTTGCTTACTGCTTGATTCTGGAATGACGATACAGTATATCAAAACTTGTCTAGCTATGTTTTCAGCTTGAACTTTTATACTAAACATAACGGGGACAATCTCAACTAAAAAAGTAGGCACACAAGTATAAAATACATAAGGTTAAGGTCTTGGGGAAGGAATATAGAAGTTTTGAAAGTCTGGATAAAGTCTGAAATTTTTATTTGGAAAAAAAACAAGCACCCTGTACATCATAGTTGTCTGTCTTTACATCATAGCGTATCTGACATTGTCTGCACTGTATAATAGGTTCAACTAGTAAAACATAGGTTAACTATCTCTGACTGTTTATTAAGTATTTCATAAATCCAAAGCCCACATTTCTTGTAATGAAAAAAATTGGGGGTGGGGGAATTCACATTTTAATGTAAAGATTTAAAGTAAAACGAAAAAAAAACAAGTACAGAGCAACAGTAATTCCCTAAAAAAGAAACAGAAAGTATGGCTGCTCTTGCAAACAAAATCTATTATTTGTAAATTCGGGTGCGTAACTTTAATCTCTATACCCAGTGGGGTGTACGTCATGTCAGTCAGTGTAAACTGTATTTGTAGCTGGTGCTGAGTTGATGTTGGAGGTTCTTATAATCGGAGAGACACAAGAGTTACCTTTTTCTCAATGTCACCGGAAAAAAATGTGAAAAACACAGTACAATGTGAAATGCCGGGAGACTTACCTGAGGGTGATGAGCTTAATGAACAGTGCGAGAACTTGTTTGGCAAATGCTTGAACACAAGACATTCATTTGTTTGTGAAAGTAATGACTAGAGCTTTAAATAATGCAGGTGAAAAGTCATGTATTAATACACACACACTGGGGAAAGTATTAATCAAAGTCGTTGCCATGAGAAAGATTAAGTCTGGACTCAACACATTTCTAGTTTTAATGTACCCGTTGTCCGATGCGCCTGCTATCTATTTGCAAGTAAAACTGTTACTGAAGTGGATTTTTTTATGCTTTGATAAACTGTGTTGGCCAGCAGTTAAATGTCAGAATCCCCCGTGCTTGTGATGTTCATGTGATGAGGTATATCACATTGGAATCAAACATACTTGTGATTTCAACACCAGGATCCCAATCCGTCTGGTCAGGAAATACAGTGCAAACTATAGCCACAGTCTGGTCACTCAAGATTTTTAGTGACAGACTTCATTTCCCACATCGTAGTGTATTTTCTTGCATATGCATCTCAAGAAATTAGCCAACAACTGCTCAGTACAATATGTACCCTTATTATACAATTAACCACTCCCTCCACCTGCAATAGCAAACTTCCAATCAAAAATGTGACCAACTCGGGCATGAAATCAAATGTAGAAATTAGGGATGGCTTGAAAACAACCAGACAACTGATTCAGTAAGAATAGAAACATTTATTTTACATACATGATGTGGTGAGGCAAAAATGACAATTCAGCCGCGAATAAAAGCGAAAAGTTAACGAGCGGCTACTTTGCAGAAGTGTGATCCGTAGTCATAAAGTCATCACATCAGTGTCCAAATACGTGACCAGTATCATTACAAAGTTCTGGCTGTGCTCTGAATGTGTTTTGTGTCAACGCAGTGATGTTTCTTATTCAGGCGATGCATGAGGAGATGGAGGCAAATTATAACTATGATTAAATTCCGTGTTCTGATGGATATTGAGCAGTTCAAATGAAAAAGGATTTGAAATTTATTTTGGGTTAATTTTGTGCTTTTGATGGGAAGGATAACAGTGCTATGTTAGCATGCATATATTTTTTATCACTTTGTGGTCCTATTTTGGGGCATTTAGCATCATCTCCTCGTCTTCCTGTCTGCTTCACCATTCTTTTTTTCCACATCCATCTTCAAGTGCTGCTTGGGTTATACTTTGTTAACATAAACACAACAGCCTTCTTTGTCTGGTTGGCTGTTTTGTTTCATTCTATTTGTGACAGTGTACATAGCTTATAACAGCCCCCCTGAAAAGTTTTTCTAAACTGTGGCTGCTGCCGGTGGTCCTGAAGCCCAGTTTAACACTGAGATTTGTTTAACTGGAAGCTCAGAGCCATTTGGTGTGGAGGAGCTTTGTCCTCTTCTCACTCTGGTCCTCTACAATGTGAGTCAGTGAGTGAATTGAGTCAGTCCTCTGCGCTTCACCTCACACTCAGTTCTTTTATCTCTTAATCATCCCTGAATTCACACATGAATCTCATCCGTGTTTCTGCAAGAGCATGCATTTTGGTGTTTTGCGACACTATGGAATAGTAGAGATGGCATCCTAGTTTTTCCTCCTCCTCCTCACAGATGTCACACACATTTAATTGCCTCAAACATCCTGTTTTTATATCCTTGGAATGTTTAGCTGCTATTTAACACCCGTATGCTGCAAACCCAATTAGAAGAGCATTTGTTGACATCCATGTTAACACTTTCCTTATGTTTATCTGTGTCTGTTGCTGTGTCAGCACCACCTGTCAAATGGTGTTGGAGCCAGTCGTGTGTATCATGTCACCTGTGCTTATTTGTCCTCTTGCACATGCAAGGCCCCACTAGTAAATCATTGCTCTACAGCACCAGTGGTCAAAAACTCCAGAGTACCACATACAGTGACCGTAGATTCCCATTGAAGCCTTAATAGGTTAAGTCAGGTGTGTCCATTGTTGGTAACTGTGATTTTATTTTTAAAGTATATCAGATTTATTTTTCTGTTTTATTTCAGGTGAGCGGATACAGAGGCAGTGCATGTCATGTTTTGCAGTAGTGGAGCAAACAGAAGGCAAATAAAGGGCATTTATTTATAGTTGGCCACCTGCAGCCTTCACATG
Organism: Aulostomus chinensis; assembly: GCF_037954235.1. Taxonomy (NCBI): domain Eukaryota; kingdom Metazoa; phylum Chordata; class Actinopteri; order Syngnathiformes; family Aulostomidae; genus Aulostomus; species Aulostomus chinensis. The sequence continues at coordinate 17,837,695 of NC_141333.1, read as the reverse complement.
TGCGGTGAACAGAGGCGGAGGCAGACACGTCAATGATAAGAGCTTCACCCAAACCATTTCAAAGCAGTCATATGCACCATTATACAATCTGTTTCCCATCATTAAAAATGCTAAAAAATGTGTCCCATGATTTAGGAAAATCGGAACAGCTTCCCTGGAAAATGTTGTCGTCATTCAGAAAAGAATGACAGACAGATGAAGGTGATTGTTTTGTCTCCCGTCGTCCAAGAAATAGCAACGTTTAATGCTTTTACTATTTTTAAGATATTCATGACATAGGTAAGGTTTGAAATCTTTCAATGCCATCACTAATCTTGAAAGCTATCTTTATTATTAGTGGGGGGGGGGGGTTTGTTTTGTGTTGTTTCAACCTGCTCCACCAGCACCATCAGTGCTGTGGGCAGCTGAGGTCTCCTAGCTTTATGTTCTGAAGAGTTTTAAGCAGGAGACTCTGTTCTATTGTTTACATCAACACTGTTTTCCATAGACATGATCAGTTCTCTGTGTGAACTATTAATACAGCATCATTTATATACAATGATTTGATGGATGTATTTCAATGTTGGATAAGCATGCAACACAATGTTCGGTTTCTAACTCGTTTGCCTCTGATACAATGCAGTCTTTATTTGAATCATCTTTAAACACTTAAAATTTATACACACTTGTGTGACGTTTCCTTCATTATAAGCTTAGAGGGCCTAGTGGTTGCCTGGTAAGGAAAAAAAATAGACCTGTCATGAAAAATAAAGATCATGCACAAGCAAAACTGGCAAGTTTGAGATTAGATCACATTGATTTATTGATTGCAACAGCCTTTCTTATGCTAAAGTTACACGTTGAGGACCCAGTGTATTTCGGATGTTAGGCTCGTATTTTGAAGTGAGTTCCACATACAAAACAACCTACTGTTGTTACTGCATTTGCTGCACATCTGCAATGTCCCTGAAATCCTGTATGGATCTGTTTAAGAATACCTGTACCCTTAAACCTGTAACTGGAATACAGACAACAATAATTGAGATTTGGAGAGCTTCGCTCAGCTGGCTGTGAACTGTCTGTGTAGAGATTCCCCAGTTCAAACACATTCCTCATCATCTGTCTAAGTGTTGGAGTGTTGTCATGCAGAGGCAGCAGAAGAGTGTTGTAATCCTGACCTGGTGTCAGAGGAATGTGGTGGATTGGTCACATGACCAACATATTTGGGGGGGGGGGCACAAAATGTCCGCAAGCTTTCTCCCTGTGCGCTTGTGACATCGGTGGCATTGTGATGTGTAATACACGTGGAGGATTTGGACTGACCCTTAATCAGCCCCAATAACAGGAACACCTGACTCGCGATTATAGCTTTTAATCAGTACCTTGATAGTCTGCACCCATGCAAGAGATAAATGATCTTATTTTGCTCGCTAATAGTCGTATGAACAAATTTGTGTGCAAAATGTGAGAACAAATGGGATTTGAAAAAAAAAAAGTGTTTTTGTTTTTCAGGTGTATTTTGCAGCAGAAAGTAGAAATGTGGCATAGTTTCAGTTTTACCCAGTGTTTTCTCTGCTCCCTCCCCCTTTCATGCAGCTCTCTAAGAAGATTACTGACTAACTTCTTTGCACTGTTAAACATTTTCCCCTGCTGGTAGTTCAAGATGCACTCTGAAGAACAATTCGCATTTAAATCACAGCCGTCACTTGTCAGTCAGCTTTCTGATTGAGGTTTATTTAGGTTGGCAGCACTTGTTGACTGGTTAACACATCTATTATTTCTTCAAAGAAACATCTGTAGTGGCATAGTGATAATTATGGGGTGCAATAAAATGCGCATAAATATGTGTCAAAAGCCAATGATTGTAGGAATACCAATTGAACCTATGTTATCATGATTAACCTGCAGTTCTGAATGCAATCAGGAACTCTGCAGTCAGTGGACAGAAGGGTTGAAAATATCGATTAAATATCGATTTTGAAAAATAAAAACGGTACAAAATGACTTTTCCATAGTTTCAATACTCAACCTGCCTCCTTGGTTCACACATGCGCCGCCGCAAACACACACACACACACACAAACAGACAGAGCGCTGCCCTGGGGAGCGAGCCATTGTGCAGCAGCCCCTCCCCCTCCCCTCCTGCCTCGTAGAGACGGAGACACTCGCTCACACAAACACCGCTGGTTGTATTTTTGTGTGTGTGTGTGTGTCAACACTACGTGTGTAAGCTGCCATGAGATGGCATCTGCAGGACCTTCGCAACCAGTTTTGATAAATAAACAAAACAGCAGAAGTGCTGTTTGGAGGTTCTTTGGATTTGAGTCGGATGAACAAGGAAAGCCAAAGGACAGTAGCAAGCCCATATGCAAGAGATGCAACAGAGCTGTGCCGAAAAAATGAGCGAACACGACGAATTTAGCAAAGCACCTCCAAGACAAAACACCCGGACCTGTATAGATTTAGAGGTATAGAGGTTGATAACAGTATAACTTGAAGTATGTGTCGCCTTGAGTTATCACATCTATTGGTGTTTACTTTAACATGTTATTTTGTTAGCGAGCGCTAGCTAAAGCTAATCGACAGTAGGTTACACATATTAAAACTTATTTGCATGCTGTTAATGTGTAAAGAATAACTTGAAAAAGTTCTCTACCTCAAGAATAAAGTTCTTAATTTTTCTTTAAATAAAAAACATTGTTGCACAAAATTCTGAGTGGTTGCATAGTATTGAAAATCGAATCGAAAATCAGTATTTTTCAAAATATCGCATCGAAGTGTGAAATCCAGTATCATGACAACACTAGTAGACAGTACTCGCAGAAATAAGATAGGAGACAGTGGACTTAGACAGTGGGTTAGTTTTATATCTGCAGCTTATCTACAGCTTTGCCCTGTCCAGACCAATATTTGAAGATGGACTCACTGACTTTTGTTTTCAGAACTGAATAAGGATTTCCTGAACACTTTTTTCTTTTTTCTTTTTTTGCCTCAGAGTCATTTGACTTTGAGTATCTGAGTGCTTTGAGTGCAGCATTGGTTTTAAACCATCCATCCATCCATCCGTTTTCTACTGCTTATCCTGTTAAGGGTCGCCGGGGAGCCTATCCCAGCAGCCTTTGGGCGAGAGGCGGGGTTCACCCTGGACAGGTCACCAGTCCATCTCAGGACCAACACATAGAGACAGACAACCATTCACACTCACAGTCACACCTACAGTCAATTTAGAGTATCAATCAGCCTCGTCCTCTCTTGATGTCTTTGGACTGTGGGAAGAAGCCGGAGTACCTGGTGAGACTCCACACAGAAAGACCCCATGTCCGAGCCGGGGCTCAAACCCGGAACCTTCTTGCTGTGAGGCGACAGTGCTAAACACTGCACCACTGTGCCGCCTGGTTTTAAACCAATTAAACAAAATACAGTTTTTTTATAAGTTAGCAGTGGTGCAGCACAAAGAAATCAGTGGTAAACCCAAAAGCAGGCATGTATGACAAAAGGACTTACTTGGGTGGTTATGAAGCTTGTCATATATGGCCAGCAGAGCTGTGTCGGTAAAGCAGTGGCGAGACGGAATCTCATATTTGCTGAAAGTGCTCCAGAGGACAGCAAAATCCCACATTTGCTACTACAGACAACAGCTGGTCATCCAGTGCTGTCCATGGGCAATTTCTCCCATTTTTCACAGTCTCTTTTAGAGTCAGTTAGCTCAGTGTCTGTCTGAATGAAGTGAGTATGGGGCTGTGTGTTTGCAAATCGGGCATTCCGCCACCTGACAAACAAACATTACATGTGGCTTGAGCACTGTTTTGCTTTTCAGTCTTAAAATATTTTTAAACCGCAGACATTTTCATTGCCTTCAGATGTCAGCTTCACGTGAGCCCCGTGTTACCAGCTACTGCTACTTACCCATCTGCTGTAAATAGAGTAAGATTTAACATTTGATGATGATTGATTTAATGCCTTGTAACTTAAAATTAAGCCTTTTGTTGTTTCGCAGTCTCTTTCTACTTCCCCATGCGTCCAAAACGTGAGCATTGCTATAATTATTTCCTGCATTTAAAAAAAAAAAAAAAGATTTTTTTTCCTCCGATTCCAATTAGTTTAAAATGTGTTGGTCAATCCAGATTTCTGATAATGTGATCAGGCTGGGATATGCCTAGCACTGAACATACTGATGAAAAAAAAGCTTTTCAATTAACAAATGTTTGTCTGGGAGGTATCTGTTTATCATGTATTAAGATGGATCACACTGCAAAACTGCAGAAGAACAAACTGATTTGAAGGATTCAGCATTCTGAAGTGTGGAGTTTGTCTTTGGATGTTTTGTTTTGCTGTTTTTTTATAACCTAAAAAAAAAATCTCCTTTTTGTTTTTATATGGTTTTCTGTTTCTTTTTCTTCTTCAACAGAAGATTTCAATACCACGGTCAGAAAATTCCAATGAGCTGCAAACATTTACTTTTTACCTGTCAAATGTGGGCAGAGACAACCCGCAGGGCAGCTTCGACTGCATCCAGCAGTACATCACCAGGTAAGAGCGAACGCTCTCCCACCTTCACTCTCCTGTCTGCAACTCATTCTTCTTATTCAGAATCATCCATCCATCCATTTTCTATACCACTTATCCGTTAAGGGTTGCGGGGTGGGGGGCTGGAGCCCATCCCAGCTGACATTGGGCGAGAGGCAGGGTTCACCCTGGACGGGTCTCCAGTCCGTCGAAGGGCCATCAGGAGCAATTAGGGGCTCAGTATCTTCCTCAAGGACACTTGGATTGTCACCTGGAGTGAGGATGCAACCAGCAACCCTTTGGTTGCTAGACGGCCACTCTACCTCTGAGCCCTTATTCAGAATCATACATTAACAAACTGTGGTGTCAAATGCATAATCATGCAATCATTTGCAGTATTGTGTTACTGGCTATATACCTAAAACATGAATCACACCTGTTTTTGTGTATCATTACCTTTTTGATCTACTGAACTTGTGAGATCCCCCAGTAAAGGTTTAGGAGCAATATTGTAATTAATTCAGAGTCTGCCTCTGTCCAAGCTCTCATTTAGTTTTTGGTGTCTATCAACTGGAGGAACACAGTAGTGTGTTTGGCTCGAAATGGAAAAGATACAATTGAAGGTTTTTTTTTTTGGCTTTTCTCCTGATCATATTAAGTTATTCTTCAAATATTTCCCTGCACTGAATTATTTAACTTTTTTTTTTTCCCTTTAAATTTTAAAAACGGTTTGTTTCTTGTATAGACTTTTGCAAAAGAAGTGCTAAACTGATGAAAGCAGTTCTACATATCCTTTCAAGAGCGACAAATAATTTTAATGTGCATCCTTCACACTCATTACACCAAGCCCAATAACCAGCAGGCTCTATGCTACCATTTGTAATATACAAGAGGTCCTCTCTGACGGATTCAATCGACATGCACCAGATGTCATATGTCAAAGCAGAAGGAAGAGGAAAACCAGAATGAGGAACAGAGTCTCCTCCTCCTCCTGACTATCAAGTCTCTGTCCCCATTATGCTGGAATATTTTTAACCAGTGGGTCAGGTGGACTTAACCCACATCTCCCTCAACCTTTAGTTCAGATCTAAAACTATGACACAGCTCAGTTTCTGACAAATCAACCAGCTCCACCATCTTCCTTTGTCTCTTGAAAAAAGGAGGAGGAATCAAATTAACTTGAAATTGGGAAAGAATGGGGTTTGATGTGGCAGTGGATCGTGCTTTGGACACCCACAGATGGATGGAATACAAAAAAAATATGAATTGTTTACAGATAATGCTGTAAATAAATTTGGACAACTTTAACAGTGGTTTATTTATGTTTAGTATTTTAAAATTCGATATTATTTACAATATGAATGAAATGGACATTTGGCTTATTATAGCTTCCTGTAGGTTTCTACCATCTGAAGCACCTTCAAAATAAGCAGTGATTTGTCTTTTTTTTCTCTCTCCTTTTCCTCTTGAAGCTTTCAGTCACTCCACCCTTGTCTTCCTCTCTCACTGTCTCCTCTTTGTTTTGGCAGTGAAGGAAGTATTCAGCTGGATTGTTTGGGCGGGATCCAGGACAAGATTACAGTATGTGCCACAGACGACTCCTACCAGAAGGCCAGGGAAAGCATGGCCCAGGTTGAGGAGGAGACGCGTAGTAGGAGTGCCATTGTCATCAAGCCAGGGGGTCGATACGTAGGTGAGGAGCTGTGGCATCAACACTAATGCACCGATCCCTTCCTGTGAATTACCAATTGGAGTTCAGAAAAATGAATCAGCACCTGTTATGGTGGCCTTGAAACTTAGGCTCCTGCGTTGGCATTTTACAGTCACACAGAAGATGAATCCATTTCCGTAATCTTGCAAAATCACAAATGGCCCATCATGTTGTTGTCTTTCTCTGCTGGCAATGGTTCACATAGGACCAGACAGATTATTTTGGTGTGTGGCAGTGGGCCAGCATCCTGCCAGCATTCCAAGTCTTAAACCAGGGCTTTATTGAATTTGACGGTGGTTTGTTTCTTAGTGGTCAAGGATATAACGCGTACATAGTAATCCTCTTTCTCCATAATCCTATGAATTTAGTTTAAACACACAGAGGCGCAAATGTCTCTAGGCATACCACATGAACCTCCTGACTTTTTTGTTTCACTCTCTGAAAAGATGGCAGTGTGTTGAGTTGCAGTGGAAAATCACTGCGACCGTGCCTCATTGCCTGCAAAGAAAGGAATCTAGCGTAAGCCCAGTCACTATTCAGCCATGAGTCAAAAATGTTTAGTCCATGTGTGCCTTGGAAGCAAACATAGTTAAAGGCTCAGTAGGAGGCAAAGTAAGATTCATCTGAATCACCTGGAGAGAGACAGGGAGGGGTTTAATAGCTCAGCGCGCGTTTGCAGTGGGAGGTAAGGATCAGCGCACGATGCACCCTTTGGGCATCATCAGTCAGTTCTCACGCCCATTATCAGTCAGAGGTGAATGATGTTGGCTGAAATTTCTTGACGTTATATTAACAGGGGGAAAAAAAGCTCAAGCAATTTTTGGAGTCATGGTACTCTAGAGGCGGCATTATGTTTGTGATTTCATACAATCCTGATGATCTCAGAAGGTTAACAAAACAAAGCGCTGGCTGTTAGCCCGACTGTCAGTTGAGGACTTTTTTTCTGTGAGTCTCTCAAAAATCTCCCCTGTGTGTTGAGTGGGGTTGAGATCTCGGCTGACGGCGAAGGCCATAGCATGTGATTCCCATCATTTTCATACTCATTAAAACGTTCGTTGGCCCCTCATGCCCCATGTTAGGGGGCTTTGTCTTCCTCTTTCATTTATTCGTTTTTTTGTCCTGTATTTTTGGCCCATCTCGCAAAAAAATGTTAACCCAGAATCTATTTCACATTGAAATCTGCCTACCCCACACTTAAGGCAAGAGGGTCCAGATCCGGAAACCAGCACCTGCTCTCTCAGATATCGCCCCCTTACGGAGAACATCTCGGCCTGTCATCATCTCCAGCAGTACGGTCAAGAAAGGCACGGCTCAGCACAGGCCGCTCCGAGAGCGCCTCATACACCTGCTGGCCCTCAAGCCTTACAAGAAGCCTGAGCTTATCCTGAGGTTGCAGAAAGATGGCCTCTCACCAGTAGACAAGGACTCCCTGGACAGCCACCTGCAACAGGTCACACATGCACACTTGTCTTCATACAGTATATAGACTTTGAGTCACTCACTTAGACCTCACAGTGCACTTATTCCCTCTGATTATCTCACGCTGCAGAGGCTAGTAGACTCACTGGTGGCTCTTTTTCATTTCCCAGGTGTCCAACCTTAATGGAAAAGATAACACCCTCACATTGAAGGACTTTTTATATAAGGAAGTTCATAAGGACTGGCCTGGATACACAGAGGGAGACCAGCAGCTTCTCAAAAGAATCCTCTTTCGGTAGGTTTGAGATGATCATGACATTCACTTCATACACCTGTCACAATAGTTTAGAATGGTATAATTTGCGGAGAAAAAAACTTGGTATTCCTCATCAGTGATGACTATAGAGCTGCTGAGAATTTTTTCTGCATTGTGTTTTGTCGTTTTTACCGTCTATTCACCAAATAGTCAGTTCATCTACTTCATATGTGTTTCTTTGAATCACGGTCATGTGAGTTTATTCTGTGTTTTTGGCATTGAAGCTAAAATTCATGAGCTGATTTCTAAATTGTATTTTTACTTCAGTAGATATGATATTCCTGATAAAATTGCTTTGGGGTACAGCTACAGTTGGATTTATCGTGATATATAAAGGTTTCTTGGAGGGGTGGATTTATGGCTTGGCAAACTTGTGTAGCAAGACACCAGCTGTAAATAAGGTTTATTAATTAATTCTCTTCATTGCTCCAATCCCTCTATCTGCTTTCAAGAGTGTCCCATGTTTCAGCAGAGACCCTTCGAGTGTCAGCAGCCACCAACAAAATCCACCCTCATCTCCACTGACTCCCATATTAACACAGAGATGGATTTTTAAGAGGACAGCTAGTCCTTTTTTTCATCCGATTTTCGATATCCTGGAGTCTACAAAAAATGACTCATGCCCTTTTTCAACAACGCTTCCCTCATCACAGCAGTACCAAAATTTCGGCCCATACAGTTTTGAAACGAGGGTTTCTCCCCATTGGTTTCAGTGTGATATTAGAAGTGCTGTGTCTTTGTGGCTGCCGCCTGACTGACTGACTGAGAGCTGATTTAGCGGGAGTAACCATAGCAACATAACAGCTGCCACTCATATCATCAGTGAAGCCCATTAAAAACAGGCAGTTGAGACTTTATATTGACGACTTCCACTTCCATTCGATTTCATCTGTGTCCCCAGTGAGGAATTGCACACACACACACACACACACACACACACACACCCTTGTGGGACTTGCACAAGCCTGTTTACAGTTGTACAGTCTATGTATATGTCTTATGTATAAGTATAAGTCCTTATGTCTTTGCTGAGTCTATGTACAGTTATGTCAGAATTAGTCCTATAGTAGGTATAGTAGCGTAAATATGTGTCTATGTATATTTTCTATCTATATGTGCACACCCTAAGGAGCAGCGTTGCATCTCATTGTACCTGGTATAATGACAATAAAGGCATTCTATTCTATTCTATTCTATTCTTTTAACTCTTTACAAGCCACGCTATATTAGAGGACATTATGATTATGAGATCGCAGGAATGCCTTTTGGACATCCCGCTGGCAATTTAAGAGTAGTCACACATGAAGTGATACTAAGGGCAGCAACAACCTCATTGGACGTGTCTTGTAGTGGTGCTAGCATGGTGGCTTTGCGACATGATAGCAAGTGTCAAGCTAGCTGCTGCTGTTAGCATGCTCATGTGTTTACATCGGGCTAACTTGGCAATATTAAAATATCATAGAATCAGCAATATCTGAATCATAATTGCATTGCTGCTGGCCACCCAAGAGAGGTCCTTGGAGGTGAGAGTGCCCAGGAATTTGAAGGTGTGCACGCTCTCTACACAGTCCCCATTTATGTAGATGGTTGCAGGTTCAGTGCCCTGCTCCCACCTGAAATCGACTTATCATTTCTTCGGTCTTTGTGGTGTTCAGTGAAAGGTTGTTCACCGAACTCCACTCTGTCATTCGCTGGATCTCAGCCCTGTAGGGAGAATGGGTTCCTCTTGTTATGTCCCCAGATTGGAAGGTAGTGTTGCAACTGCTGAGGAGGGTCTGGACCTCACTTGTCATCCAGGTTTTCTGGTTAGGAAACTGCTGGATGTGTCTCTCCATGGCAACACTGTATGCACTGAAGTCCCTTTGTTCAAAAACATCCCATAGTGTCTGCTCGAAACAGTCCTGCAGCTGAGCCAGTGCATCCTCTGACCAGATCTTAGCCTACCTGTTTGACTTTGCTTGCCCCCTGAGGGGAGTGTAGGCTGGTGTCATGAGCAAAGAGAGGTGTTCTGATAGCCCAAAGTATGGCAGAGGTACGGCTCTGTAGGCATGCACCCCTAGTCGCACAGTTAAGGTGCTGAACAAAGTTGCCGTGAATGATTTTTAGGCATGCATGATTGAAGTTGTTAGCAACGATGTGGACACTGCCAGGATAGGTGCACTCCTGACTGACAGTGTTTTGGTCTCGTTCAAAACTTCAACAATTTTGTAGAAATATTTCATACCATATTCACATTATTCACCATTTAAAGAAAGCATTGCAGTGTGGCTTCAGCTTTTTCAATACAACTTCATTTGTTCCTGATATTTCATAAAATATTCACTATATTCAGCTTTTCAAGCTTTTCAGTGATGCTTCAGCTTTTAGGGCTCTCCAGCTCTCAGCATTCCCTCTGCAGTTTCTTAAGGAAGTGACTTCTGTAGTTACAAATATTATTGCATCACCCCAATGCAGATTCTTGATGATTTTGTAAAGGAATTAACCTGTCTGTGTGCAACATTTATGTCTTAGGACATGAAAAATTAAATCACAGTTTCAATAATTGACGCTGCGATTCATTAAATAATGTAAGTGTGTGAAACCGAGCTACTGCATTTGTTAGAATGTCAGGTGTCTTCACCGTTTCCCCTGAGAGATCTGTGTTCTCAGCCGAATTATTTTTATTGACAGCACGAGCTGTTGGCTGCCGTCTCAGTGGAAAAATATGGTTTTTCAGGATCTGGGACACTAAGGGAAAGCAAGCTCCCAGCTAGCTATATATAGACCAGCCAGTAATGTTCAGTGCTCAGTTGCTGTTTATGTTGTGAACTCAAGAATGATTCCTACTCTTCATGAGAAGCTTAGTTTTACCTTCTGGAGTTACCGAGTGACTGGAAGAACACTTGTGTGGTGTTATGTAATGTAGTGCAATGGCCCTGTCACCAATATGTCTTTCCCTGAAATCTCAAGCTTTTACTGAAACTGCTCCTGACGTTCGGTCTCATTCGCCAGTATCTTAAAAAAAAAAAAAACGGTCCTAATACATGTCCACATCAGATTCATGAAAATATTCTTAAGTTGAAGAGTTGCTCACACTTGTGTTGTGATTATTGATGGATCACATTCTCCTCATCATTGCCAGAGCACGAGACATCCGAGGTGATCTAGATCCATGATCCAAAAACAGCAGAGCACAGACTGTAAATGTAAGAAAATCTTCAGCACCGAGGGAGAGGGGCTACAGCAGGAAGTCAACAAACATGTTGCCCACAATAACAGTAGTATAACATTCCAGCAATTCCTCAGTAATCAATTTATCGCCAGACATTTCCTCTACAACATCATGCTATCTGTGTAACTGCTGAAAGTCATCAATTTCATGCTAGTGTGTTGATACTGTGTTGCAAGAGAGAGGCTCATGATATATTGCTATTGATATATTGTTCCATTTCTTGTCCATAGTGAATGCAAAATAATGAAAAAGTGCCTGAGATACTTTAACTGACATTTGACAAACTTTGCATCCAGATAAGTGCGCAAAATTTAAGTAATAAATTGGTTTGATCTCATGACCCACGGTGGTTGAACTTGCTTCTCTAGGCCCTGATCACTGGAGAGGAAAAGACTTTAAATAGATAAATGATTTTTAAAAAATGGGTATAATTTAAATCTTTTGATGTAAAAAAAAATTTAAAAAAATAAAAAAAAATTACAGAACCGAAGAGTAATCATATATTATATTGCACAAACATGCACACCCTTGAGTGTGTATTGTATTCCGGCCTAAGGACTAATCCCAAATAAGTAAACATTGACTAATTTAAGAGTCTTTCTGAAAAATGGGAATAAATGTTTTAAAAACAAATTTTCTTTTAAACGGTTTGTGAATGAGGCCCAGTGTTTATGTGTTGACCCAGTTCAATTCTGCGTTTTGTGTTGTTGTGTAATTTTGTCAATATAATCCAACACTAACTACAGTGTAAGCAACAATTCAAAATTAGGTGTTAATGAAGAGATTGAACCGTTGTATTGCATTTTTTGTGTCATATTCTGTTCAGTGTGTATGCCTGCCGCACACACACTGATTGTTACTGTAAGTTGAGAGCTTATCTTCAGTTTATCAGCTGAGTAACAAGCAGTGCCTCCCAGCTCATACAACATAACTGGTACGCGCATGACGCAACGCGTTCCAGCACATGCTGATCTGAGTGTGAGGTGGCACTTGTCCAAGGTTCAGCCATATCTGTCCACTGCTTTCTCACTTGTAACTCCTGCCTGTGTATCTGACTGTCCCCACCATGCACAGACCTGCCCCCCCCCCCCCACACACACACACACACACACACACGCCCTGATTCAACTGGGGTGGGGCACAACATTTGGAGTCTCATGTACCCAACTGCCCCCTGCTGATAATGTCATCAGCTGTGTTCCACTTGAGAACAAAATATCATGTTTGTAAGGTGCAGCTTCGTATGTTCAGTGCATCAGTGACGCATTGAACCAGAGTGAGAACTGTCTGTTCTGGCTTGGAGAGTGTAAATCTGCTTAAATAATTAATTCATAGTAATTCATAATGAGCACTGAGTTTGTTATGTTACTACAACAACAAAAAACTGCCTGCCATTTTAGCTTGTTTATTTACCTTGTTTATCAGGGTTTATGTTAGATGGGCAGATTAAATCAGGAGCTGTGTAGATTGACTCAACCTTTTAGTCTTTACTGCGGTTGGGAGGTATGACAGTGAATACTGTGTAATGGTGGAGGCTGGCATTACCTCCCACTGTTGGACAAACTAGAGGCTGAATTCTCATGATCTCATCTCATGATTTTGCCAGTCCTGCTGCCTTGCAGATTTGGCCAGACATGGAAGAGGACAGTGAAGCTGAAACTGAGGAACCCAAGATGGGAGCAGAGATTATTTTGGTTTGTGTTAAAGGGCTACATTAAAAAAGAAAATAATGAAACGTGGTAATAGCAGTTATTTACAGAGCAAATACTGTATATAGACATATACCAATACCATGATGTCACAATGGATACTCCTTTTTTTAATTAATACAGTATATCCCTGATCCCAATAAATAACCATGAAGTCAACTTGTAGTGGGTGGATGACCTGATAACACCACCCATGGGCCAAATGACACAATTTTTCTTGTCTCTTTGTCACTGAGGAGAATTCTCTCTTTCTCTCTTTCTCTCTCTCTCTCTCTCTCTCTCGTATCTGTACATTCATCTAAAATGGCAAGATTGTTTGAAATGTTTCATCAAAAAATTATGACTAATTATAGCGTTGATATTATGTAAAGAACCTGTTAACAGATTCAATGATTGAAGTGTGTGTGTGTTTACATTCTGCTGCTCTGACAAGTAGTCAAGTAGTTCCTCCTTTGCTCAGCTGTCGTGACTACCCACTCAACTTCACATAGCAACAGTTCTGTCTTGTATTCAACATCCTCAGGATTAGCTTGAATTACCTGGTCACTGAAGAAATAACAGCTATTTAATTCTATATCTAAATCTGTCATTTCTGAGTTTAAGAACAAACATTGCTGCAAAGCCATGATGGTGATGTCTTGTCTCTGGTTAAACAGGTCATCAGCATGAACACAGGAAGAGTCATCTAATGTAGTTGCTACCTACATCCTTTCTCTTGAAATTTTATGTAACCTCAATCTCGTGAAAAATCTATTATGTGGAAAAAATATTATGTGTGTTGGTGTTTCTTCACAGAAAGCTGTGCCAGAACAGCTCCGCCCCTCCACCAGAGAGCCCGCCCAAAGAGCTTGCCAGCAGCTCACCATCTCAGGTGAGCTTCACAGTCTTTCTATACAGTACACCATGCTATTCCTGTTCATAAAATGTGGCAGAACTTTTAGATAGCCACATTTTCCCCCGGATGTTGAAGGTAAAGTCCCCTATCTGGTGCTATATGTGAAACCTGTTTGGTAGGTTTTTGAGAAATTCTATGGCTCTCTTTTTTTGGGGTTTATTTTCCATTATTTCCAAAGGTATTTTTTCTTCTTCAGCTTAGTATTACCCACGGATATTTGGCACCTGTAAAGATGCTTTTAACATATTGTTTGCATGAGTGCTAAAAATATATGAGTCTATTTTTGCTTAACTCCTCATCACCATTTCTTCTTTTTTCATACTTGTCCTGCTTCTCAGTCAGGCTGGAGCAACTCAGGAGTGTGGCCATTGTTTACTCTTCCATTAGGTAGCGGGAGGAGGAGCTGTTTTATTAATAGCGCCTTCATCTCAGGTTCTTCTCACCTCAGACACCCTCTCTGTGCCCCCCCCCCCTCCCCTCCTGTTCTCTGTAAACACATTATACAAACACTCAAGAAAACAGTTCCTACAGTTCTGTTTTCCATCAGTGGTACAAAAAAAGAAGGCAGCAGGTAGAGTTGTGTGTAAACCTCCCTTATGCGAGGGGAGGCTCAGCCAGTGGTGTAAGAATGTCAGGGTACAGCTACACACAGTCTAGAGAATATTTTGACATTTTCATCTTTCAGTTCAGTTCCATTCCTGCTTTCAAATTTTAGATGTAAAAAAACAAAATATAAAAAGTGTTCCTCCGTCCTGTCACTGAAGTTGTTACGTCCACTTGGCAGATTTTTGCATGTTCAGTGTACATTTGCGTACAAACAGCTCCTCACTTGGCTGGCTGTTGTTCCAGAGCCCAAAAGTCCGCCACACGCATTTTGGTCAGCCACTCCCAAAGACTGAAGTTTGAGCTGTTATGTGATGGCAGTATTCTGAAGAGGTGACATGTCATTATAATTTCAGTTCTTCTTAAAAAATATAAATCTCACAATCTCAGTTTGTTTCTATCTTTCTCTTTCTTTCTGGTCATCATGATCCCTCTCCACTGCTCACACATTGAAATTGTAAAGAACCTTTGATATTAGATGTGATACGTGTATTAAGTATTTGATATCCGAGGTTAAAAATGTCTTTTTTTTCTTGTAGAAACGGCCGGCAGCTGACTTCATCGACCCTCTTGTCAACAAGAAGCCCAGGATATCACACCTTGCCAGCAAAGCTGCAACCAACCCAGTCAATGGAAAGCTCAGTTCTTCCAATGGGAGAGGAGAGGCAGTTGGAGCGCAGGCAGGAGTTGCTGTTTCTCTGTCAGACAGCAGCATGACCTCCAGCTCCCAGCAGCTCCCTGTTCTGGACATCCTGCGTCCTTTCGAAGCACTGTCAGACGTCAGCAATGACTCGAGCCACAACGGGCGAGACTGTGACTCTCAGGAAACAACGTTGTCTGAGAGGCTCAGTCAGCCTCCCTCGCTGTCTTCTGGGCCAACAATGCTCAACGTGCCCAGCATCAGCACCTCGTCCCCTGGACACACCGGCCCGGATGGCCCTCGTGACAAGAGTCCTTCCACCTGCAACAACAGCAAGTCCAAGAAGAAGTCAAAAAAGCATAAAGACAAGGAGAAGACCAAAGACAGGGAGAGGGTTAAAGAGCGAACGAAAGGGAAAGCGAGTCGTGAGGAGCGTGTGCCTGAGCCCAACAAAGCCTGCGAGCTGAGCCCCAGAAACCTCAAAAGCAACAGTATTCCACACAAAAGCACAGGTGAGAGGGTTTTCCAGTCTGGAAGAGCAACACAAACATTGAATGCCAGAGCTCTGGCATCAGTGTAGTTTACATTTTGTCAGTCAGACCTGAAAGAAAGGCTACACTTTTATTGTTCCTGGTTGACCTGCATTTGGCCAGCACAACACTCCCTAATCACCTGCTGGCCTGTGCTAACATTACACAAGGCCTACATACATTAGCAGCTACTGTTTTTGGGGGGGGACAGGTCATGATTTATGTAATAAACTTTTATACACACTGATAGTACTGATATGTGACAGGTTTGCACCCAAAAGTGCAGGCTTGCTGCCTGGTTTCACAACGAGTGATGGAATGACTGGCAAGAGACATAAAATATTACCATGCCAACAAGCCACAAAATCTCTCCTTGTGTACCCGGACAATTTTCATGCTCCAACTGCCAGAGTTGGCTTGTTCTTGATATGTATGCTCAAAATATTCCAGGCTGCTCAAGGTTATGTGCACTTGTGCCATCCTGAAACCCACCTCTTCCAATGGTGCCGCAGTCACAGTGGAGGACAAATCTACCTGGGCACGAGACCGATCACCCCAGTTAGTGTGTGCACTAAGAGGGTCCATGGTCGTACAACTCCCAAGTAGTCGACCTTTTTAATTTTCAGATTTAAACTCTGGACATTTTAGTCTAGTTTTAATAGACAAACCATCAATTATTAAAAGATGAACTGACTAAAATATTGCCATCAAGTGAGATTTCATGCACAGGCTGTGAAAATGAAATAAAAAGAACGTTTGCCACAGCTTTAGAGTGGCCAATCAATCCAGACGTGTTTTCATTTGCATATTTATTTAAAAAAAACAGGACTAGAAATAAACCTGCAACAAGCAGCAGCCTCGCGATAAATCCTACTTTAATATTCAGTTTTGACAGAGTCACCGATTTTCTTTTTCCAGGGTTTAAGTCTGTAGTAGTAGACAGTACTTTTCTCATACAGAAAGTGTTATAAATGATAATTGAATTACATTTATAAAGAAAATAAATGACTACAAGCACATTGCTTGGACCCAGCAGACTGGTGCACATGGCTAAAAATAACCTACTTCAAAAAGCAGTGTTGCTTAATATTGATATCAACGTGGTGTCTGGAGGTGTGCCCTCGGGTCTGTGGGCTAGTTGCGGGTTTTAATCCTGGCAATATTGCAGTACAAACACACATAATTTCCCCCATCACCAAAAAGTCCAGTGTGAGCTTATCTGATAGTGCATCTGGTGTACAGGGTCACCAGGCAGCATGTTGGAGATTTTTTTGTGTGTGTGTGTGTGTGTGTGTGTGATTAATACCAGTAACGTTGAGGATTAGTCACAGTCGATGTTTAAATTCCTTTGTGACTTTCTTAAAGCCAAGTAACACTTTCTGAATATAAGTCATTTTTCATATTTGGAGGAAAAGCGGTTCGTCATCGCTGCTGCTCGTAGCTGATGAATCTTGCTGCCCTCATGTGACTCACTGATTAAACAGAGACCCCTGCTGTTCAGCTGTATGCCCTCAGTAACTTCAACTCATGAACTGAGCTGCACAGTGATTTGTGTTACTGTTACTGTTTCAAAAATTACATGGCATTTTCTGACTGTCTTTCAGATCTGAATGGAATGTGCAATAGTACCAGTATTCCTTCGTCGTCACTTGAGGTAGCAGACTATTCGTTGTAAGTATTTTAGCTCCTTTATTTCTAAGTGTCACTTTTATTCTCATTGTTTTGTGATTGAAGTGCCTGCACCGACATTCATATCAAAATCTTTCTTCTTCTTCTCTGATTTCCCTCCCAGGAACTACACAGTGATCGGCTCTCCAGAACAGCGTCAAAGGTATAAAAATGATTTCAACGCAGAGTACACTGAGTACAGGGGCCTACATGCTCGGATAGAGGGCATCACCCGGCAGTTCACTGTGCTCGACAACGAGCTCAAACAGCTCCAACAAGGCACAGACAAATACAAGGTAGAGGGTCAGATCTTTTTTTAGCTACCATTTTGATTGAGGAAATCCATTTTATTTTTTGTGTGATTCATTATAAATTTTTTACTGATATTTGTTCTATGCATTTCACAGACAATCCACAATCAGATACTTGAAGAGTATCATCAAATAAAAAAGGTAGGTTCGCTCAATTCAACTGAATCTAATGGTATGGTGAGGGGTTTTCCAAGTCTGGTGGGCCTCCCGTTGCTTGTTTCTGGATGCCAATATAGAATCACAATACAGTTCAATTATTCCAGCCCATAGAGCATTTAGCTGAGCTTGACTATAGAATGCCACAGGGACGAGGTATTTTGTAAGCTAACCGGGAAGGTAGCATCGCAGTTGTTTCCCTCGACGAAAAAGCCAATTTTTTTCAATGAAATGATCCTCACAAAGAAACACAGCTTCTAAGATGTTTGAAGCATAAATCCAGCAGGTAGCAGTACATGATGCCATGAACCAAATACACCCCAACACATGACTTCAGCATCCCTGCAACGAGCTTCACGCTTCATCTGCTTTGGGCTTGACGTTGTTTGTACCCACTTGTTAGCAACCGCTGGACACAAAAATGCGGTGTTTTACTCTGTTGAACAAAAGGTAAAATATATCATGCTAGAAAACCTTTTGACTAAGAGACAGAAGAACTAGATGTTAAGTGCTAAATTACCTGCAGGATTTAGAACTCACTCCTGTGCCCCTCTAACACTGTTCAGCCCAACCTCAGGGTTATCAAATCCATGAGAATAGTCTGCCCTGAGTCATTTTTCTTTTTATGACTCTAGGAAAGTAAAATTCCAGTATTTCTTAAGCACGTATTTAGATTCCATTTAGGCTGTTCTTTGCGAACAGGGAAGCCCGCCTCACACTTCGAAAACCTCGGGTGTCATATATCTGAGTCGATGATCACATTGTGACTCTGCTGTTTCCTGTTCCTTGCAGACTAATCCCAACTATAGCCAAGAGAAGAACCGCTGTGAATATCTACACAACAAACTGGCACATATAAAAAGACTTATTGCCGATTACGATCAACAGCAACTTTAAAACTAGTTAGACATGTTTCCCTCTTATCTCTGGAAACAAAGCAGATAAAGGAAAACTCTGGAATCTTTTTCTCTTTTTTTTTTTCTTTTTTTTTTTTGCGCTTAAAAATGTTCTCATGAAAAATGCCATGAAGGGAGTATTCCCCTCATTTGGGCCAAGACTCAAATGAGGACTGAGCAGGACACCTAATTTTTTTTTTCCCCTCTATTTTTCTTTCATTCTGTTTCTTTTTGGAAGATGGTTCTGTGCCTGGTTTGGCAAGGTCCGTCTGTGTAGTTACAGCGTATCAAGTGTGGCTCTGTTTTTCTCAGCCCACCCTGCTTATAGTGCACAGAGGTGTGAACAAGTAGAAATACGGAAAACCTTAAATAATTTTTCCTGCTTTTGAACCTGGGGAGGACAGGACATTGAGGTGGAGAACATGCAGATTATTCGCCAAATGAAAGTAATTTGTTTTGAGTAAAGGAAAATGAAGTGAATGATATCCCCAAATACTGAAATGAATGGTTGTGACGTTGAATGAATTTCTTTGTTTCTCTCTATTTATTTTTGACACTTAAATGGGGTGGAGTGAGTCTGTTCTACACTCCTCAGTATCAGTACTTAAAAGCTGCATCTCTTGTTTTCTGTCAATCTTGAATGTCAGAATATTTTTTTTCCTTCAAAAGCTGCCTTGCCCATCTAATAGTCAATCTGTTAGTGTCAAATATTTCTCTCTTTTAAAGAGAGCGTGCAGATATTTGCTGTTGATGAAATCAAAGATTGCTCACACGTTCAAACGCAGGTGTTTTCTAAATTGTGCAGATGTCTTAACAAAGGGGGGCGCGTCACTTCAGAGCTGATTTACTTCAGACGTGACGAGCTGCAAAGCTTGATCATCAAATTATTCGCTGAGTTCAGTGACAATGTAACGACAAACTATATTTAGCTCCCTCAGCTATTTGACTGAGCGTCTTTCCACTTGAGATCCCTTTGGCTTTTGAAGCAATAGAACTGTTCCCGGATAGCTAGAGAGTTGCTCTTCATTGTCACGCTTCAGAAGATCCTCGAATTGTAAAGCGATGCAGAAAGTGGACGCAGATCTTCACAATCCATAGATCTGACGTGTCAACTGTAGTCATGTCACAACAATCCTGTTTACAGTATTTTCGTGCGCTCATCCACCCACACGGCAGTCCTTCGAGACGACTGTTAAGATGAAGCCATCCTTGATCATCTTCCAAGTGGAGTCTGCCGGGCCTCCTGCTCCTCTCAGAGATTGAATGAATGAGAGAATGCTCTCCTGCGACCAGTTTTGCCTTTTTCAAATGTGATGTCAGATATTCACGAGGACGTTCCCAAAAAAGAAAAAAAGATTTCCTGGATCGACTCTGCTCTCTGAGAAGTGAAAGATGGATCCACGCAACCTTACCAAGACTAATTAGAAATGCTGTGTCAGAACTTTGAGCGACTCAAGTTCAGTCAGTGGATGCATTTCTTCTACCGACCTTTTATGTGAATATGAAAAATCAGCACTTTTTTCTCCTGATCTTGCTGTTACCTGGGGTTTTGTCCAAGTGAATTTTTTTTTCTTTGTCAGAGTGCATGCTTTATGAATGTGTTACAATGAACAGTCTTTGTATCTTTACTGGAGGAAAAGAAACTGCCCAAGGATTTCAAAATCCAAACAAAAAGCCTCGTCCATCTAAATTGGTATGTAATCAAGTAGACATGACCAGCATGAAAACCAAAGTGCTTAACGAGTGGGATGAAACACCGTGTTAGAGAAGTGTTAGTGTCATCATGTGACAGTATTCTCTACTTCTTTTTTTATTTCTTTTGTCCTTTATAATTCATCATCCCATCAATTTTTCTTTTTCCAGATAAAGAAGGCGCCCTAGCTTGAGGTGGGATTAGTACGACTGGGCTCATCGTCATGTCAGGTTTCCAATGCACTCGCTCTCCTAATGCAAACACTACTCTTAAGTCAGACTCGATCATGACAATGCTGAACACTGCTGGGTCCGGACTCTAGACTGGATCTGGGACCTCACGATATAAAGGCAGGAAGTGGAAGTGAGGGGAAGTTACGTTCAGTAGGTTTCGCAACCAGAATCAACACTCATCCTCATCCAGTACGACCTCTTACAAGAAAAGTCAATTCATTTTATTTTTCTAGAATCATTGTATCATTACTGTACTACTCCTCCAATACAGTCCTAATCCATTGTGAATGAGTATCACTTAAGACATTCTGCTCCGATGGACGGAGAGCAAACTGTTTTAATACTGATATGCCAGCACAGGAGTACCGATGTATGAGTTGATTGTGCCAAAATGACCTGTTGTATAGTTTTGTTTTTGTTTTGTTTTGTTTTCCTTTGAGAATATACAGGGCTTTGGAGAAAAGTCATGCAATGTTGGCGCTAAAACCCAAAGCACGCTTTTTGAAAACCATAAGGGACTGGGACTGAAATTGATCTTTGTTTCAATAAAATTCTTTAAAATCCTTATGTGAAACCCTTTGTTGCTGTCTGTTTATATGTACATTTGTGCTGTGGCTAAAATGATGGAGAAGAGTGCGTTGTTACATGCTCACACAGCAATAAAATATACTTGAACATCTGTGGGCATCAAAGGATGAAAGTCAACATGTCTAGATATACCCTGAAACTGTTATCAAGGAGAAACTGTCTTCCAGGGGAAATTAATTTTGTGTACAAATACTGATTTGACTGATATTGGCCTGTAGGTGGCAGCAGATGCTTCATTGCCAAAGCCCTGGAAGATTTCTGGCACACTTTGTTTTTGTACAACAAAGCAGCAAATTGAATAGAAATATTTGGACCCCTCTGGTGTTCGAGTTGGTTCCGCGTGAGCGGTGCTGCCCAGCCTGCGACACCTTGGGAATAAGGTTGATTGCAAAAGATTGATTTGGATAACATTCCTTTTGTATGTCTTGTCAAATGGACTGATTACATCCTTCAACTGTTTTTTTGTTTACTGACAAATCTTGTGTCTTGTACTGAAATGTGGATCCAGGATCAGCAGAAAATGCTCCAGCAGAGAGGACAGGGTTTGTTGTAATCTGACACACTGTGAAAGATCCCAGAATTCTGCAGAGCCGCTGTGCTCCAGTTGGCCAGGATGATCAGTGCAGCCTCGCAATGCTGCTACTGGCCCACATCCCAAAACTGGCCTCAGCTCTGCTCAGGGAGCTGAAGGGGGGCCCGGTCAGTGAGTTCACTATGGCACACTGCCGAGTCTCCATCTCCTTAACATACAGCAGCATATACACTGACATGTTTACACACACACACACACTCACACACACAGCAGAAACCTAGAGCTCTCCTCTCCTCTGTGTTCCCAGTATTTCACCAGTCAATCAGGATTTAATTTGTCTGGATTTAAATGGAAAAGAGGGTTCTACTTCTTTTTTAGGTTCTCTGCTCAGCAGGTCATCGCTTTAATGTGAAAATGTAGGCCACGGTTGACAGAAAGGCTGGTGTGAATTAGACGAGACACAGAAAAGGCTGATTCTGGCAGCGTATGTGTGAGTTTGTGTGCCGAGAGTAAAAACATTCATGACTCCTGGTAACATCTGACAAGTGTGTGGAAGACCAAACATGTTTGTGTGAAAGAAGCAGATGTAATTATGAGTCACTTGTTGATATTAGTGAAGCCAGTGACAAATGAACTCTGTAATTCCTCAAAGGGAATCAAACTCCGATGGAAGACGTTGCATTTTAGACAATGGCACAGGAGGATGTTCTGGAGCTCAGCGTTGAGTCAGGAAGCCCCTGTTCATCACAAGAAGTTCTGAAGACATTTTGGTTGCCTTGTAAAATCGGCTGTTGGGTGTTTTTTGTAACCAAATTTTCGAACCCCTCCCCAAACTTTGCTTTATTTTTTTTTTTTTTAAACATGAGAAAAAGGAAAATTACTGAAGGAATTACCTTAAAAAATATAAACAATATCAAGTAACAGGAAAATATTTTCGAATAGGGTTGCAAAGTGGTAAGGGTTCTGGGTTTTGTTTTGTTTTTTTCCATAGGAAATTAAGTTCAGGAATTTGGGGAATTTGTACTTTTTTTCTCTTTTTTTTTCCAAGAGTTTGAGGAAACTTTCTAAGTAATTAAAGGGGATTAATAGGAATAAACTGGATTTTTATTCCTTTGGGTAATATGCTAGCTGTACTGTGCATTCTTCCGTCACATGCACAGATTATTAGATTCTGTAAGACTTTTGTGGCAGTGAAAGCAAACATTAAAGTTCTCCTCACAAATACAGCCAAAAAAAATGTTATTCTTAAAATGTGCTTTACAAAAATGTTTGTATCTATGCTTATGATAATAAAAAAATGTTTGATTTTATGCCTGTAAATGCCACTGATGAACTTTCCTTGACAGGTCACAGTCTGAAGTCTTTCAGCTTCATTTTCAACAGGAGCGGGATTTTTTTCCTCTCTCATCTTGCTGCTGACATCCAAACACAAAAATGTATTAGGAGATAATCAAATTACCTTTTAGATCTAGGATAAAAAAACTTTCTTCTTTGTTTTCATCTGTCACACATAATTCTTTATATTATGACTTTGTGGTAAATGACAAATGACTGACAAATTTTCTACATAAATGCTATTTGCTAATATTTGTCCACAACCACACTACTGTATGAATGTACACTCTAGAAATTGAATTTGTGCCTTCCTGTGCACAAATTTGTTTTTGCACTATATGTATTACATGCGGCTGCACGGTGGTGCAGTGGTCAGCACTGTGGCCTCACAGCAAGAAGGTTCCGGGTTCCAGTCCCGGCTCGGGCACAGGATCTTTCTGTGTGGAGTCTGCATGTTCTCCCTGTTCCTGTGTGGGTTCTCTCTGGTACTCCAGCTTCCTCCCACAGTCCAAAGACATCAAGAGGGGACGAGGCTGATTGATACTCTAAATTGACTGTAGGTGTGACTGTGAGAGTGAATGGTTGTCTGTCTCTATGTGTTGGTCCTGTGATGGACTGGTGACCTGTCCAGGGTGAACCCCGCCTCTCGCCCGTTGACGCTGGGATAGGCTCCAGCCCCCCCTGGACCCTTAATGTAGGAATAAGCGGAAGACAATGGATGGATGGGATGGTATTACATGCTGGAAGACAAAGTGTAGACATTCATACAAATATAATATGAAAAAAATTACAAAGTGATTGAACCACAAAGTAACCCATCCCTTTCCTCAACCACAGCACACAATGTAATTCATCATGGATGTTTCACCACCCTGTTGTCTTCCACGTTTATTCAATAGTCTCTTAAATCTTTATTTTTCTATCTTGTCACACAACATGGACAAAGTGAATTGTACATAATGACTGACTGACAGAGACAGACCTTTACTGCACATCCTTGCTTTTTTTTTTAAAGAGCTATTAGGCAGATTTTCAACACAACAGTGCATTCATGTGTTTGATTGTTTACCTTCATGCAAAAATATAAGAAAGCAAGCCTGATGGACTTCAGTGAAATCAACATAAAAATGATACCAAAAGATTATTTCAAATGTGCCTAACTTTGAACACTTTGCAAAGCTTGACAACGAAATGGAGAAATGTTGATACAACCTGACTGTTTTTACTCAAAATTAGTATTTTTAAGTTTTTTTTATCTCAACTATTTTTGTTGAAGTTGCAGAAAAATGTTATTTCAAGCCAAAAAGCGAATCCATGTTTTTTTTTTGGCATTTCTTTGTGTGTTGTTTAGCCCATTTAAACATTTAAGTGTGTTGATTTAAGGACTTTGCGCTGTTGTGATCCATTAATCCAGATTCTGCTCTACCAACACCATGCATATCTGGTGTGTGTGTGTGTGTGTGTGTGTGTGTAATAAGTTCATCAATCAAATGTTCGTAGAATTGCTTCTGAGTGTCTTTTGACAGTAACTGATGACAGAAGACCTGTACAGACCGTCCACCTATCTGTTCAAGGTCTTCATGAATCTCTGCTGTTGTTCCAGCAGCTCGAGCTGACCCTTAATGGCACAACTGTACATCTTGTAATACCTGCCTATTTTATGACAACTAAAGTTATGATTGTGAGATGTGGTTGAGAGTTATAAGATAAAGATAAATCCTTGATATTAAAAATGTACATGTCCTTTTATGTATATTGTTTCCATTTTTGTATATTTTCTTAAATTTGTAATGCATGTCTACTTAGTTATTACATGCAAAGTTTCCCTATTGTGGGATGTATTCAGAATTATGTGTTTCTCTTTGGTAAATGCAATTATTAATCATATCTGCTTTTGTTGTGTTTTATGTCTACATTCATGTTTCACTTCACATAATTTTGAGGGTCTTAATGGTGCTTTAAAAATAAAGTTTCTTGTGTAAATGGGAGCTGTGTTGGTTGGAGTTTATAGTGGGGAAAAATCCTGATTATAGTGACTAATTTCTTTGTTTGATATAGTTGCACTCAAATGTTAAAATAGAGATTGTGTTGGAATTTTTGGGAGGAAAGACAAATCCTGATTTTCTGTCAAGCAGAGCTCCCAAAGTGGGGTTCACCTGGCCTTTATCGTCAGTATCATGTCCACTCAGCATTGTTTGAAGGTCTGAAATCTTTAGGTCATCGTTAAAAACAAACAAAAATTGCCAATAAAACTATCATTATGTCGCCTGTCAGCAAGCAACGGTACTTGATGGAACTGTCAGGTCAAAATCTGATTCAGCCACAGACATGGGAGTTTAATCCGAGAAATTGAATTGTGTCTGCTGTAATTCCGTGTCCCGTTAAAGAACTGCATCCATAATATATTGTAAATTTAAAAAATATATATTAAGATCTACGTAAATGAGGGGTCGTGTGACGGTACCTACCAAGCAGGCGCTGTGGTATACCCACGCGCTGTCATCACGGCGGTCCCCTCGGTGACGTCTTTGTCCCCTCTGTTACCAGTGGCCCCCTGCCATATTTATTCATGCCGGGCAAGATGGCGGCGATACGGACGAGGTGTTATTGCCAGTGGACATAAAGAGGCATTTTATTTAAAATATAAAAAGGAGACAGACACATTCTTGCATTAAAACGTGTGTGTATTTATCGCGGAACGAGCATCGACGTCGTTTTTTTTAAATACACGCGTTTCTAAGGTTTTTTTCTTACAAAATGTTCACGTAGTAGCTCAGTCGCTAACCGACCAGCTGGCTAACGGAGAGCAGTTTCTAGCTAACTATCAGCCAAGCCGCCGTGAGGTGTAGAATGGGAGAAAAGCTGGAGCTCAAGCTCAAATCGCCGGTTGGAGCAGAACCCGCTGGCTATCCGTGGCCATTACCAGTATACGTAAGTGTTACACTCGACAACCCACCGGTAACGGATATACATGTTTCTGTTTGTCTTTGTTAGCTAGCTCTGCCCTAGCGCTTGTTAGCCGAGAGAGGCATAGCACGCTCGTCCGGGGAATCAGGTCATACTGGTCGCAATGTGACAGACGAGGTGTTGCAGCCAAATTCACATTCAGCCACTGTTCCCACCTGTATTATACATACCTACGCTCAGATAATGGACACACACAGGTACATTTGAACAGGGTGGCAAAAGGTAACGCTTGATATAAGTAATCCAGGTACTAGTACTCTCATTTGAAATTGGAGCGTCTGACTTCAAACTACATTTCACAGTCGGCGTTAGTGCCTCTATAATTAGGCTTTCCTCGAGTGTCTCAGGTACGATCGTATATGTGTCCTCCGAAATACATAACGTTAAAGGGGTAATATATAACCAGTTTACAGATATGTGAAGACTTTGTTTTGCCTCCCAATAGTATCATGAAATACAAAGTATGTACAATTGTATTTCCTGATCTCTGTATGTTCATAGTCATGTCTTGACATCTTCATGATCAAGATAGTTGATTAGTCCCTGATGGTTCCCTGCTCATGTCATGCTTGACTAGCAAGAGACGTAGTAATAGTTTTCCATGTAGCACTCTGTCAGCAGCACGTCAGGGGCTGACAGAATAAACGGAAAGGGAAGCGGTTTCAAGTTCTTTTGTGATGTATGAAGTGTCTTTCATTTATAGTAAATGTGGTGAGACAGACCGAAAAAAGCTGAACTTCTCAGAATGGCTGAGTGCAACCTTTCTGAAATGTCTCCTCCCGCCTTGACTCTACCCAGTTTTTCATTTAGTTTATGGCAGTGTCATAATTTGAAACTGAATGGCTTTGAGGTCATGTGTTGTAATCAGCCACTCCTCTCTGCCGTGGCTTGAATTCTTGTTCCTCCCTTTACTCCAGCCCAGAGTCTGATAACACTCACTGTCCCTCCCTTGCGGATTTACTGCCTCACCCACTTCCTTATGTTATGGTCTGTAGTGATAAATACATGGACAAGCATGCCTGGGAATTTAATGTACTGTTGACTGGTGGGGTCGCTGTCTGAAATGGCGCTGGCTGTATTGCACTGAATTAGAAACAGCATTATGAAGTCTTTTCATGTGGCACTCCCTGCCTGGTTTCAATGGGGAAAAGACTTCCTCTCATTTTTCCTGCCCTCGTGTCCATATGGTCATCTCGGCAGGGAGGATAGAAGAGACTCAGTCAGCAGCATGATAGAATTCAAAAACACGTTTGTGCCTAAGTGTTTTTTCTCTCCTGTCACGGTTGAAAATCAGTTTTTATCCATGTTAAACTGCTCTCTGGTGGCAACTGATCCCGCTCCTTGTAGATTAATTCTCCAGTGTCACTGAGCATGAAGACTGCTTATCTCACCCACACAGCATGAACACAATGTTATGTTTTGAAATGCACAACATGACTGTTGTATTTTAGTCATACTTTAATTCGTGACCCAAAATGAACCCTACAAAATTCTTTCTCTCTTGTCTGTGTAATTGTATGTTTTGTATCATTGTCTCCTTCTCCCTCACAAATTTACCGCATCTGTGCATCTGTAAATGCTTCCATGTGCTGCTGGTGTGGGGAAGCTTGTTGTCCATCTGGTTCTGGGTGTGGGCACTAACCAGGCCCACATTACATCTAAGAGACACCCTGCTGTTAAAGTCATTTGGATGTCTTCTTTGATGCTCACCTGTGCACTTCATCTATTATTTACAAGGTCGTAATTATGGTGATAATCAACAGTGTCTTAGACTATTAGGTTGCTGCTCATTCAAAATGGAAATTCAGCTGTTAGTTTTTCAATTTCTGTCTGGATATTGTCTTACAAAAGTCATTTTTATACACATTTTTGATAGGAGATCAACAGCTGGCCAATCATAGTTAAAGATGCTCTGGGACATAAACGTGACCTGCTGTGCTAATCTGGCAAGACAAAAATGTCAAGACTGTTCTTCTTTGCTGGATAATCAGGTCTGACCAAGAAAATCAGCTCTATTTGGGGCATGTTAAGGTAATGCAAGGTTGTAAGCGGCACAGCAACTTTAGTCATGTGTCATTGTAGGCTGCTGCGGTCTGTGTAGTAGAGTGAGGTGTGGTGTAAACCCCCTACACCCCCAGATGCGTCACATGAACCAGGGAGGGATTGACTGAAGAACTTGTGAAGACATCAGACATACGTCAGCTCTTCCCAATGTGGGGAGAGAGGAGAGGAGGGTCTGGTCTGTTTTTTGTCTCACTCGCTTTCGAATAGTGTTTATTTTTAGCAACAGCTCTGTGCTGGTGTTGCTGTGTGAGTGAGTATCTGCCCCCTCTTTGGCATCTCGTACACTGGCTCACACTGTCTGTCTCACACACTTGTATTTTGTGTATATCTTGCCTGTTAATGAAACATTGTGTGTAAACCCTGCTTTGTAACTGTATGGTTGTTAAGGTTTGTCATTACATATTAGCAATGAAGCTAGCACCTAGCTTGATAGTGTAGTTGTGTATAAAAAGCTTTGCTTACAGAAATGGTAGAATTCCTGTGTTATCATGTTTGTTTGATTGTGTGTGCATGCATGTTTGAGACTTGGCGGAAGTGTTGTATTGGCGGGCAGTATTGAGCGGGAATCTGGGAGCTCCAGGCTGTGAGCCGTTTGCTGTGGCTTCTGTGCCAGGCCTCAAACAGCTGACAAATACCAGGCTTTCCCTCCTCTCTGGCCCCACTTGCTGCAGTTTTCCAGCTTTTCTCACTTTCCCTCCTTTTGCTCTTTTTCTTTTTACCCAGCTTTAATTTCTCGCTCTCTCTCATTTTCCTTCTTTTCTTTCCCTCCACCAGAGGCACTGGCAGTGCGCTGGAGCAGGAGACAGAAAGTGGGTCAGTGGGTCAGCTCAGGCAACAGGCTCAGGCTGGCTGCGCTCTGGGTGTAACTTGAGTCCTGGTTCTCTGACCGAGCACCTCTGCACACTCTAGCTAAGAATACTAACTGTAGATTCCCTGAATGGAATAGATAGAATTCCTCTGACTTAATTTATAAAGATTTTTTCAAAGTAAAAGTGCCGTTGTAAGCTAGTTAAAATATAATAGCCTGGAGGTTCTAAGGTTATTGCTGATAAATTTATTACCTGCATAAATAAGTTTAACTTCAAGTTATCTATCTATCAGGGCATGGGGCTCATTTACAAAATTCCATGAAGGTAAATGAGTAATATCAGCTTAACCGCTGTCTTTAGTCTAACACCTGGTTGTTAGAATTCATAAATTCAATTCCAGGAGCATTCAATGTCACTTGTATCTGACTTCAAAAGTCAGAAGTAACAAAAATGAATTGAATAAATGTCTCAGAAGTCACCTTTCACGTGCAACACTGATTGATATAAAAGCCAAACTTGCTGAACTTCCAGGTCTACTTAATGGGTTGCAATGGCGAAAGTCGGCTTCATACACTGTGAAAGTCTCAGCCTTGTATTAGCATGCAGCTAGAATGATCCAATCAAAAGTGCATCGTACTAAGTAGGTGCATGGAACCTGCCATTCAAATTATACGTCTCCAGTGACCATTTGTTATAGGATCTCACTTCCCTGTTCTGTATGGAGATCAACACCTATATTATATCTATTTCATCAGACCAAATGTGTCATTTTAGGTCAGCGTATTCACCCTCAGTTTTACATATTCTTTCTAAACTGTACATCCAGCGAAATTAAACATAGTATCCATCATTTTTATATTTTGTTTTGGCTGGTTTTGATCAATAAATCCACTCATTTAGAACACTGACATGTCCTTCTATCTATCCATCCATCCATTTTCTTCCGCTTATTCCTGTTAAGGGTCGTGGGGGGGCTGGAGCCTATCCCAGCAGCTACGGACGAGAGGTGGGGTTCACCCTGGACAGGTCACCAGTCCATCGCAGGGCCAACACATAGAGACAGACAACCATTCACACTCACAGTCACACCTACAGTCAATTTAGAGTATCAATCAGCCTCGTCCCCTCTTGATGTCTTTGGACTGTGGGAGGAAGCTGGAGTAGAACACTGACATGTTTGAATTCTATGTATGGAAATACCTTCTGAACCTGTTTTGGTTACACTGACTCTGGACTGTGGTGCATTATTCTTTCAATATCCTTGTGTCAGAAAACATCACCAATGCATTGCATGAACAGTGGGATTCAGTAGTGATTTTAAAGTGCCCTTTCTGTCAGAAATTTAGGGGAGAAAAGAGAGAAATCAAAACAATGCAGACTTGACCTTGCACTTGGCATGTTACAGGCAAATCGGCATGTTTGATTGATTGTGTGGTTTCTACCTCTGTTCTTTTTGACGTTGTGAAGGATTGTGTAGTAGCAATAATGATGATAATAATAGTAATTTGCAGTGGTAGGTAGGGCTGTAATGTCGCAGTCGACTGGTTGATTTATTCGTCAATACGTTCTGGTATGACCAAAATTCTGATTGGTCAATTTTTTGCCACGTTAATTTCATCAGGAGGAAAGTACCAAGTGCTAATGGGGGTGTTTTCAAAGCACCCCTGTTTCACAGATAACAATCTATCTTTGAATACCCCCCTCGTTTTGCTATTTTGGACTAGCCCGACCCGCTAGAGATCGACAGACTGAAGAGTATTAGAAGGCCAACATCTGGTGGTTTGATGAATGTGTATTTAATTTTGACGGTTTCATTTAAAGTCAGTCCTCGTCCACCATGTCAAAGACATCTGCAGTGTGGCAGCATTTCATGAAAATAGATCATGGAAAATAAGTCGAATGCAAAGTTTGCAAACAACAGTTTTCATATCACAGCTCCACTACAAACACGACGTATCACCGAGAAACGGGAAGCTAACTTGTCCACCTTAGGTTGCCCCGTCAGTTTTGAGTAGATGAACATATCAGAATTGACAGTTCAGTGTTTTAATCTAATAATTGTTTTTGTTTTAATTGTAAAAATTCTTACAGTGGACTTGCCTTTTGTGTTTGAGTGTAAAGTTTGAAGTTAAAAGTCTATTTGTGTCTCAGCCGCGATGCCGAGCTCCTCTGTTCAGTCTTGCTCTGTGCGCAGGACATGTACAGAGCGACATGATTGTGTCGGTCAATTATTATAACGTGACAAAAACAATTGTCTAAATATTCCTCAACAGGTTTTGTGCTGATAGTTGACACAGTATATTTTTCATGTATAAAATTAGTCGATTTTTAGTCGAAATTTGAGGGCTTCAGTCGACCAAGAATTTCTTTGGTTGATTACAGCCCTATCGGTAGGTGTGTAAATGAAAATGCACCACTGCCTCCATAGAATCTCTTCACCCACCTGCAGTTTCAAGCTTAAAAGGTAGAATCAACATCTTCCTCCACAGATGCTTCATAATAAGCAGATTATCACATTATCTCACGCACAAAAAAAGGCTTATTTTTGTTCAGAGAATCTGATGAAGCTCCAAAGGGATTCCTCATTACCACTGTAAATGCCCCTTCTCTTTGATGTTTCTGCATTTGTTCACTACCTGAATTTCTTCTTGCAACTAAAAGTAGAAAAACGGCATGAATGCACTAATATTTTTATAATGTTTCTAAGAATCACATTGTTGTGGTACATCATACTGTATTGTGACTGGCCAAAGCAGCTATTTTTTAAAAAAGTTTAAAAAAAATTGATGTGGTGTGTCAGTGGACATGTATCAAGATGGTAGGAAATTGCTTCAGTGTGTGAGATGCACATCTCTACTTAATCTACTAAATAGCCCAGTGTTCATAAAAGGCTGGTGCTCACAGTTGTCTGTTGAGTTTGCAGAAAAACCAAACGTATGGTTCTTGGTCATTTGGGCCACGATATCACTGGCAGAATAAAGCCTTCAACAACATGAAGTGGTGATTTTGTTATTTCAGTGCTTCAGTGTTTGCTTCATATTCAGCTCTGTTCACCATTAATAACAAAGGATGACATGGGAAGTGAAGCAATCTTCATTTAGACTGACTTTTAAATTGTTATACTTAAGTCAGAGTATTTGAGAAATCTTTGACCTGACTGGTTTGATGTTTTTCAGTGTTAAGATTTTTGAAATTTGAAAACCAGTTGAGAGTCATCACTCATTGACCTTTTCTCTGTTGAAAGGATAAACACCATGATGCTGCTCATGAAATCATTGAGACCATTCGGTAAGAAATCGGCCTTCTGGGTCAAGTCTTGCACCTTTCCTTATTTACTCAATTAGTGTCTGTATTAGGTTTATTGTGTGTGTGTGTGTGTGTGTGTGTGTGTGTGTGCGCGCGCGCGCGCATATGCATGTGTGTGTGTGTGTGTTTGTCCCTCCTCTAGCTGGGTGTGTGAGGAGATCCCAGACCTCAAGCTGGCAATGGAAAACTATGTACTCATTGACTATGACACCAAGAGGTGAGCTCCAGGTCATATCAGTAAAACTGAAACAAATGAGGATGATTACAGGCATAACTTTGCCAAGAATAGAACAGTTATAATAGTTATTAACTTGTATCATGATTAAATAATAGTTTTTAAGATCTTGAGACTTTTGAGATGTACTTAAATATATATAGGCGATTAAAGTTTTTTTGTTACCTTTGTCTTAAAATATAACTGGCTTTAAAGTTTCTGTAATTATGTATTATTTTTCAAATAATCTTATTTTTAAAAATGTATTCAGTCTAGTTCATAACCCTTTTTCACTATTTTCAAAATTACAAAAAGATGAATATTTTTCCTATGAAGTTATTGCTGTTGGATTGTGATCTTTATTTTTATATGTTATGACATATCAATTTTATGTATTGTTATTTTCATAGTTTTGAGAGTATGCAGAGACTGTGTGACAAGTACAACAGGGCCATCGACAGCATTCACCAACTGGTGGGTTCATAATACTTGATGAGTATTTAAGGTTGTGTTTGGGACTGTATGTATAACGTAACCCAGCCCAGCAGTCCTACATATGAATTTGCTCGATGTGTATTTTGTTTAAGAACATCTTGGCTGTTATACCCTGGATTATGCAGTTTGGCTATTAATTCCAGTCAGTTTAGATGAGCCACTGTTGGTGCCTGGAAATGTCATCATTGGAAAGTTTTAATGCCTTTATCTGAGTATTTTTGTGGTTGAATAAATACACTTTATTATCCAATTTTAAAGTGGAAGGGGACCACCCAGCCCATGAAGCTGAACAAGCGCCCCTCCAATGGGCTGCTGAGACACATCCTACAGCAGGTGTACAACCACTCAGTGACGGACCCTGAGAAGCTCAACAACTACGAACCCTTCTCCCCTGAAGTGTACGGAGAGACCTCGTTCGACCTGGTCGCTCAGATCATTGATGAGATGGAAATGATGGAGGATGACACCTTTGTGGACCTTGGCAGTGGTTTGTTTCCTGTGTTGTGACTCATTCATGTAGATAGCATCATCCAGTCACGCAAAGCCTAATGGGACTAAGTTTTAATAGTCAGTGCAGGAAAAAGCTTCATATTAGTTTATCTCTAGTCCAGTCTCTTATTATTAATCAGTCTGTAGCTCAACAACAGTGTGTTTAGAACAGTTTAATAAGAGAATGTGAAAAAAGCATCCAACTGATGTAATGATATATTGTCAGCTGGATGTATTTATAAGACATACATTTTTGTTTTGCAGGAGTGGGGCAGGTAGTACTGCAGGTTGCAGCAGCAACTAACTGCAGACACTACTATGGTGTAGAGAAAGCCGACATTCCAGCTACTTATGCAGAGGTAAGTACTCATACAACTCAAGGTGTTTTCACAAAGGAAGATGAGAAAATCAAGACTTTTGTTTTTTTTATAGTAATTTTTATATTTCTCTTCAGACCATGGATAAAGAGTTTAAGAAATGGATGAAATGGTATGGGAAAAAACATGGGGAATACACAGTAAGTTTATGAGTAGTATAGTATTTATTAATGTTTTTCACTAGCTATACTTCCAAAACAATGTACAGTGGTCCCTCGCTATAACGCGTTTCACCTTTCGCGGCCTCGCAGTTTCACAGATTTTTTTAGTGCAATTTTGCATGCTTTTTTTTTTTACAGCACATTATGTTCGGCATTCTGATTGGCTGTAGACCATTGTCAATCAATCCCCTCTGTGCTGTGTCTCCTGTACAGCACAGAATTCGTTCAGCTTTCCAAATTTACATAAATCTTTGATTGCAAGTAGTGTGACTCTGAAGTGCTATACTGTATGTTTGCAAGTTTCTCCACAACAAAACCCACAATGTCGACGAAACGTTCTGCGCTGTCAAAGGCACCAGCGGTAGCACCCAAAAGGCAGAGGAAGATGCTCACCATCGCACAAAAAGTTGGACTTCTGGACATGCTAAAGGAAGGTCGAAGTTATGCGGCAGCTGGTTTTTAATGATACTAATGTGGAGTTTTCTGATATTTTCTATGAAGGTTTGAACTTTGAGTGTGTTTAAACACGAGAGAAAATTGTGAAAATGTTGATGCCTGTCTGAGAAAAGTGTATAAAGTGTGTAGTGAGGGGTTTTACAGCCTTAAAACATGTATAATAATTGTACAAAATAAAGCCGACTACTTTGTGGATTTCGCCTGTTGCGGGTTATTTTTAGAACGTAACTCCTGCAATTAACGAGGGACCGCTGTACTCAAGGTCTTCTGCAGATTCATGATCACTCAGGACTTTTACCTTGTACTTACTTTTCAGCTGGAGAGAGGGGATTTTCTGTCTGAAGAATGGAAAGAAAGAATAGCCAACACAAGGTGGTGTACAAACCTATGGGCCCAGAAAAATATTAAAATAATCTCCTCGTCAAATGCCTGGAGAAAGTTTTAATCCTGAAATAAATCATTCTGTTGTGAAACCTACGACTTGCATTTGTTGTTGACACTGTTCAATAACTCAGTTTGTTTCCCATATTTTTTCAAGTTGTCTCTAGTATTTTGGTACTATGTTGATGGTTTTTATGACTAAAATATGAAATGTCTTGTGTTTAATGAAATGTCATGTCATCTGTAGCCATTTTGAATTTGTCAACACACTGTGTGCCAGGGATCTAAAATTGTTCTTTCTTTATGTGTCTTTCAGTATTATTTTTGTGAATAATTTTGCCTTTGGTCCAGAGGTAGATCACCAGCTGAAGGAACGCTTTGCAAACATGAAGGAAGGTTAGTAAGTTTCTTCTAGTCTTTGCTGTGACTGCACATGTATGTGATTACTTTATGGAAATAAAACAACCTTTATTAACAGTCATATGAAGCTGCTGCCTATTTACCCAAACGTGTTAACATAATTTGTCTATTTAGCTAAGTTTCGTTGAGTTGAGGAAGTCTTGGTCTGAAAAGGCAAATGTTGCTCTCTATTCTTTCCAATGGATGCATCCATACTAAAATGGTCTAAATTTAACTGTTGTGAATGTATCACACTTTCATGATGCTGGAAAGTTGCTTTGTATCTAAATTTAGACTTTCTTGATCACAGCATTCACAAGACTGACAGTTCAAATACTTCTATCAAAGGCTGACGAATGAGAGAATTAGGATGCCAGCCAATGCTAACAGCATTTATTTGAAACTACAGACCATTTTAGTTTGGGGGGGGGGGGGGGACATCTTGTCTTACTGGCCCTAAGAGTGACACCTGGGATCACTGCAAAGAAATGTTAATTCAATCTATGGCTGAATGATTAATTAAATTTGAGATTATATCGCGATTATGATATGATGCAAATACATTGTGGTCACATGACCAGGGAGCTTGCGAGATCTTCACTTGATGCACAATGGTTTCAGGCTCGACTGAAGAGACAAAACCCAAAGTTGGAGAAAAAATAATTTAGCCATTTACTGTAGGCTAGCTAACATTACGTCACATAAACAGTTAATGAAACAGTGTGCATTAGCGTACGTCGTAGCTAGACTAAATGTCCTCTTTGTCAGCTATGAATGTTCTTGATAGTCTTGACCAAAGCAATGTATCGTGAGCTAACTTTGCTGTTAGAGAAACTTGAGCCTATGTTGTCAGTCAGTTGATGGTCAAGTTGGAGATACAACAAAATGTAACGAAATGGATTTTGATCTACAGCAAACATTTATCAGGGTTGGCTTGCAATATTTGGGGTAAAAAAAATCGCAATTAGATTATTTTTCCAAAATTGCTCAGCCCTAATTCAGTCTATTCTTATTAGTGTTATAAAACATTGACTTAACAATGACAAATCTTGGCTGCTTTATCTTTGACCTCACAGTCTCTCTGTGCCACTAAATGTGACAATGGGATTAATGTGTCATTGTTGATTACTTGTTGTACTGTTTTAACAATAATTGGAAGGATTGTGTTTATATGATGTGTGACCTATCTTGGGAGGTTTGGTGAGTATTTAATGTGTGTGCACTGTTCAGCGTGTAAATTAATCAGGAAATAATGTTTTGTTTGTTTTATTTCCAGGTGGGAAAATTGTATCCTCCAAACCTTTTGCACCTTTAAATTTCAGAATAAACAGTCGAAACTTGAGTGGTAAGTTCTTATAACAGATTTCCACCTGGACTGTGTATATTTTGAAATGCAACACTTTGATTTTTATCTCTTTTCTACAGATATTGGCACAATAATGCGTGTGGTGGAGCTCTCTCCTCTGAGGGGCTCTGTGTCCTGGACTGGAAAGCCAGTTTCCTACTACCTGCATACTATAGACCGCACCATAGTAAGCTCTGAACCTTTTCTTAATCATCAGTGCTGCATCCTGGCAAAAAAAAAAAAAGCTTAATGACAGTAGAAGCGCAAAAGATTGGCTGCCTCATTTTGTGAGTTATGACAATCTTGTTTGTTGCCAGGTGAAGCAGATGCAGCTGCTCTCCTCTATTTATTATTTTGTTGCAAACATTTACCCAAAGGAAGCAACAAAAAAAAAACCAAACACTCTTCAGTAGACGTGGTTATATTGCTTTTACATCAAGACAAGGGATTTTGATGATATGCAATAGCGCATCAGTAAAAACAAGTCAACATATCGGGTCCTCTGTTTAAAACTACGCAAACATTACAACCAACAGTGCACCATGAGGGGTTTTGTGTCTGCATTTGAGCAAATTAGTCTGTAAACTGCATTCATAATATAAAAAAAAAAAAAAACTAGCCAAACACATTCATCCCAATTAAGTATGTGTTTAATTTTGTTACTGCCGTTGTCATTCCACTGTGCTTGGAATGTGGAAAACGAATAAAGTGGAAATAAAAATGTAAGCGTTTCCTTGCAGTGTATGAGTATAATCAGTGGCTTAGCCTCCAGCTGTATATAGAGACAGATTAATGGCAATAGATCTGTATTTTAACTCACAAAAAGGTTGTAAATTGCAATATGGTTTTAAACTTTTATGTACTTTTTTCAAACTCTATTTCACATGATCATGCCTTAAATTATATATAAATGTGATTATTACATTTGGGTCTTATCTCAGCATGAGTGTAAATTGAGGGCTTTTGAAAGGTCCATTGATTTATTAAGAATGTTGTGTAATAGCTACGTTTTCTCTCTCCATTTCAGCTTGAAAACTATTTTGCTAGTCTCAAAAATCCTAAACTCAGGGTAAGTCATCATCTTCCTCCTCATTATATTGTCGTTAGGAAATCATCTGTATGAAACTATAATTTGCTTTGTCTTGAGACAGGAAGAGCAAGAGGCAGCTAGGCGACGTCAGCAGAAAGATGCGAAGGACAGTAAAAGCAATAGCACCACACCCACGAAACCTAAAGATCAAAACAAGGTAGGACATGCATGCATCCTCTGGTCTTAATGTGCGGAGAAGTTCCAGCTTTAAATGTATTATTCTTTGCTTTACTCTTTTTTTAAGGAGTAGTCTGCTTGTGCTCTGTGTAAAGATGTATATATATGGTCACGTTTGTTGGTGTGTATTTCAGCAGGACTCTGGTGGGGAGGAGGAACGTCATCCTCTGGTGACAGTGGTCAAGCCCCCTGCCAAACCCCGCAGAGCAAGACTCTTGTCCAAAGGTCGCAAATTGAATAACAAGAAGCGAGGTCGACCCAAGAAAGCCACCCAGGCTGCTGAGAAGAAAAACAAGAAGAACCAGAGTGCTTTGGATTTGCTGCATGCCAAGACCCTTTCTGCAGCACCCCCTCCAGGTCAGAGGACACACATACATACAGAATATACTGTGAATGCACCCTCAAGGAAAGACCTTGAGCTCCTCATACTATTGGAAATAATGATATCCTTTGGACTGTATAACTAATGTAAATGTGTTGTGTGTTCAGATGCTTACCTGCCACCTCGAAGTCCCTTCTACCAGCTACCTCCGCACTATCCCTCGAATCAACTGCTGCTGAGCCCTACTCCTCCTGGTTTGCAACAACTGCTAGGTGAAAACTTTATGAGTTGCTGTTGTCCAAGTCGTACACCATAACCACACCACATTTAATTTACCCTGGTGGGTAGTGAAGTTACAAAACCAAGTGTCATAACATGCAATTTTCCTTGAAGTCATTGTTGACCTTCAACATTTTTTTCTGTTTAGTACGTGAGCTCCTCTTTCCAAACAACCTGACACAAAATTGTTTTTGTTTTCCTCGTCTTGCCCACTGTTTTTACAACCCACATCTTTTTGCAGATAACATCAAAGTTCAGTACCTCCAGTTTATGGCCTACATGAAGACTCCTCAGTACCGCTCCAACCTGCAGCAGCTTTTAGAGCAGGAGAAGGTAAATGTCTACACTGCAGACATTTCTATAGCCAAGCCGTAATGGTATGTTTTAAAGGATGTATATTAGCTGTCTTCCATTCTTCCATGCATTCCACCTTTCTTCTCTTTCTCCAGCAAAAACACAGGGACCTGTCAGGACAGGCAGAGCAGCTCCATTCGGTCTGTCAGTCTCACAAGGACAAGATTAAAGGCCTCTTTCAGACCAAGCTAGATGAGGTGAGACCTGCTACCTTATTACCCACCTGGAAACAGCTGTGAATGCAATATCACTCACATGTGAGGTGATAGGAATGGCTTGCTTATGTTTACATGCAGTATTATGCATGTTTACTTGTTCTACACATAGCATCACCTTACAGTGAATCAAACATCATCAAAAATGTAATGAAATCTTAATGACTTCAAGGCCCAGGACTTAGATAGGAGGATTCTTGATTATTTAACAAAAATGAACCAACCTTGTGCATCAATTACACAGTTGGTCAATCAGTCCATTAAAGAAACTGTTTTCCATAACAACCTAATAAATGAGTCATCCCACCAGTTTTTAATGGGAGAAGATTGTTCTGAACTGGCCAGATGTTGACCTGTTAGCATCCTGCCCATCTTGTTCAAGGTAGCAAAGTAAGTGGCAGAAGCTCGTCACCATCCACTTCATCCTATGCTGTCTGGATGTAGGTAACAACATTCAACAGACTTGTTGGCCCTATTTCCATCAACCTGAGAAAAGCTTTCAATATGTTTACCCTCAGTGTGCTACTTCCTAAACTGTCAACTCACAATATCTCAGAAAATACAGTGAAATGGAGAGAATAATATCTTGGTAATGGGCAACACTGTACCAAAATAGATGGATTTTCATCTAAATTTTTAAGAACGTTCCATGGGAGTGCCACAAGATTTGATCTGAGATCAGCTTTTATTTAGAATCTACCTACCATACAGTTGCACAGATGGGTCTATGTACAAATGTACACAGATGAGTCCAAACAAAAAGCTGCAACATTACTGAATAGAGCTCTAGAGAAATTAGCTAAATGGCAGAATAATTTCTTTCTGTCATTAAGTGATGAGAAACAGATTGTTTCTTTCTCTCTGAAAGACAAACTGTCTGCCCTCCTCCTAAGATTTTTATGAAAGGTCATAAGGTGGAAGTTGTCTATCATTTAAAATATTTGATTATCATTAATAGCAAAACAACTTTGAATAACATTTGAAAAATAAACTGCTGTGACTGTTAAAATTAGTCTTCATCAGTTTAGCTTTCAGTTCAGGAGTACAGATGCCACAAAAATGTCAATCCATTCTATTTATTATCTACTTGTACATGCTAAGGCACAACCTGGTCTCAGGCAACTTATACAGCCATGCAACCTCCTCACAAACTATATAGACAACAGTCAAGGCACTGGATAAATAAACTGACTCCTACAACGATTGTAATATTATCAAGAAATGGAATTCTACTGTCCTGCAAAAATTGGGTGTTAGCTGGATATCAGACACTTCTGTGAATGCACTTTTATGTGTGCATGGTTTCCGCCAGTGTAGTACAGGCATGGCGGGCTGTAAGGTCTGACTTGTTTTAAGATTCAGTAAACATTCGGATTTAATTCAAGTTTTTAGTGCAGAAACCTGATATCATTTTTGTAACGTGTTTATTTTGAGTTTGTTGAAAAACAACACTCCAAGGCTTTATTAAAGGGGGTTGGAAATAAACTTTGGCCCTGGGCCAATTTAAAAAAATAATTAGATGGTGGGACAGTATACCCTTTTATCAAAATAGGTCTACTCAAAGGCTAAAATGTGACATTGATAAAATACTGCTTCGAGTGTCTTATGCCAAATATTGGTGACCAACAAGAGAAAAATGTCACTAATAAGTTAGAATGGGGAAATCGACAGTGATGGGCACTTGAAGAAGAATTGAAAGACTGATTAATTTATTCTAGCTGGTTTTTTGTCAGTGAAACACGTTTATTGTTGCTGTGGATAGTGTTGATCGACACATCTGCTTATGTATATCACCTGATATATTACAGTGTTAATGAACCACTGTGATGTGTTGAATGATCTCTGTGGTTCTCTGGAGAGGGGGGGGGGGGATCAGCTCTTGGACAAGAGATATTAGCTCTGAGAGAGGGAGTGGCACGGCCGGTCATGCTTTGCCTTTTTTTGTTTTGTTTTGTTTTGTTTTTGGGTTTTTTTTTTAAGTCAGAAATTAACAGTTGAAAAGAGAGAGCACAGAGGCTCCAGCATCCAAAATCTAAGCACTGCAAGCGAGATATGCACAATGCAGCGCTCCCAGTACGAAGTGTCCCATCTCAACTTGAAGTTACCAGTAGGTCCCTTAAAGCAGCGTGTGTGGGCCATCCAAGCAACACTATTTTGAATTATGTTCACTTGAGAAAAAAATCTTTGAGCTCAGCCCCCAATTTTTTTGTCTATGCAGATAGGTAAAATGCTTTTACAAGTCATGTTCTCAAGATAATGATATATGTCATTGCTGGTTGGTCAGTTTTAGCAAGCACCCTGTCTTTTGCCATCCACTGCCACACAATTTTGTTAGACTCTGCTAGAGTTGATGTTTGAGTATGTTGAACAACGCATGAATACATTGTCATATTTTCACATCTCCAGCCAGCTTTTGGCATTGGCTAAATGCCCTCTCAATTGATACTTGCCACCAGGCCTAACAACTTTTCAAGGGGAGCCCCAATGTACTTGTATTGTGTTCTGAATGCACTCTCTTAATTTGTGGTTGTAATTTTGTGATCTTGTGCTCAGATGGTGTGCCACTGTGACTACTGAATTGCAGACTACTGGAACTACAGAAATTAGCCTATAGACACAAATAAGTAATAATGACACACTCATCATTCAATTTTCACTTACAATGAAACTTGTGTGTGTTGGTCAGCTGGGAGTGAAGGCCCTGACTGTGGAGGACCTGATGCAGGCTCAAAAGGAAATATCAGCCCACAACCATCAGTTGAAAGAGCAGACAAAGCAGCTTGAGAGAGACATGGCGTTACTGAGAGATCACAGCCTGCTTCTGGTGAGACATAAGCGCTGCCATTATGTTGTTATAAAACCTTACATGTTTTTACATCATCATCCCCAGTGGCTCACATCTGTTGCCATTTCTGCCTGTCTGTATCTCTGTGATCGTGGTTGACGTGCTTGCATAGGTCTAGTTTATACTACAGGTAGGCTGTTAAAGGTTCATAGGTTAAAATGACGTTGTTTTCCTTAGTGAGAACATGCCGCATTGGTCAAGAAGAAAAAGTAACTCATGGCAAATATGTTGCGTATGTGTGTCCCAGCTGAAGTCTCGATGTGAGGAGCTGAAGCTAGACTGGGGCTCTTTGTGTCTGGAGAGTCTTTTGAAGGAGAAGCAGGCCCTGCGTAGACAGATCTCCGAGAAACAGAGACATTGCTTGGAGTTGCAGGTATGTAACGCTCGATGAGTTGGATCATGTCCAAATGCTTGTAACTCTTTAACCCCATGCCTCAGAAGCCCCATTTTGATCCTGGAACTAGTGAAAGAGAAGAAATAAAATATCTTAAAGCCCCTTCATTCCTTTTTTGTTTTATCTGAAGTACCAGGTAGATTATGCAGATTTGACTTTCAATAGGAAGCAGGATTCTTAACACTGTGCTGCCTCCCCATTTATTTCTTCCATTGGCTGTTCATAAATATTTGAAGAAGTGAGGGGCTAATCACCCAAGTTATGAATACAATGCAACTTTCAGTGTGTAATGGCTCCCTCTGGTGTTTGCAGATCAGCATTGTGGAGCTAGAGAAAAGTCAAAGGCAGCAGGAGCTCCTTCAGCTCAAATCGTACAGCCCTTGTGATGGCTCCCCCTACAGAAAGACCCTGGAATCACGCTCATCTGCAGACATGGACTCCTCCAAGTTTGGCCTGTCCTCAGCCCCAACCCTCAATGGTGTAAGCCCAGACCTGTCCATCAATGGCACCAGCTCACCCTGTTTTGATCGGACCAATTCCAAGGCAGACCTTCTTTCTCGCTATCTGCCCATCTCTCCTGACCATGAGATTGTTCCTGCCACCCCTGATGCTCGGCAGAGGCAGCAAAATTCCTCCCACGCTCTTCCTGACTACACACGCTTCTCTCCGGCCAAAATTGCCCTACGGAGACACCTCAACCAGGACCCAACTGCCTCTGCCCATTTAAGAGGCCCAGGGCTTGCTGCACACAGGTTTGTAGCCATTAAAAACTCAAAAATTCCCATAATTTGACTTAATTATTTTAAACATTTCTGTATTTTTTTTAACTGTATATTTTAGGGGAGAAATAGGTGGTCTTAACTCTCCACTTGGAGTCAAGCAGAGCTGCTCTCCCAATCCATCTGATGCTCAGATTACTACTAAAGGATCTGAGAGGGTAAATGCTTTTCTTTCTCTGCCTGTGCTTTAGCTTTGATTGATTGAAGCACAATTTTCCCCTGGAGCTTCGTCATTGTATTCTCAGCCGTTTCCTTTTTTCTCTTGCTCATTAGGGGGGAAAGGAGAAGAGTCCATCTGTTCAGGGTGACAGCAGCATTACAAGCCTTCCCATAAGTATTCCTTTGAGCACTGTCCACCCCAGTAAACTTCCAGTTAGCATTCCACTGGCTAGTGTGGTGCTGCCCAGTCGTGCTGAGAGACTGGTGAGTATGTTCAGCGCAGTTATGAGATCGAGATTTCCACAACACCATAGAAAATGTGACATTTGGTTTCCAAATTGGATCAAAGGACATGCTAAAGCTACACTGTGTCTTAAGAAGAACCATAAGGAAAATTTATAAATACTTTAAAGCTATTTACAAGACAGTACGATTCTATCTTACTGCCTCTGCTACCTTTTATGTTCAACGCTTCTGATGTTAGGTCGCTCTTCCATGTCATCTCTGGATGTCAGTCTGCAGATTTGTGGCTCTGTGATTTTCATTTCTGTCACAACATCTCCCATCGATTAAAAACCAAACTTAATCCCTATTTGGGATTAAGGACAGTTTGGCTTAATGTTAATTAATTTATGCCTCTGAGGAAATGAGGAGAAAAGACAGAGGAGGGCATAGAGAGCGGTTTTGTGAGAGCAGTGTAGGTGGAGGGGAAGCAGAACAAAATAAGTTTGCCGGAAAACTTTGCACTTAATTTCGAGATGTATAATATATTATGGGCTACATTGATTTTTCTTCCATTTATTACTGCACTACTGCATATATTATGATGGATTATGGTGTGTTTTTTGAGCTTCCATCACAGTTTGCTCTTTGCTCATCATTTCAGCGAAGTACTCCCAGTCCTGTGTCTCAGTCAGGTCAGACCAATGGTAAGCGTGAAACATCTTCCACTTCATGAGTTTTTTGTATGTTCTTCACAGAAAAACGGAAAGATGAAAAGCAGTGGAATTTGACAAAATCTAATGACAGTTTGAAAAGGATATTACTGTATGTGTTGTTATAAAAGTATAGTAATGTTCTCTGACAGCTTTAATATTATTTACTGCTGAGGAAGAGGTTGCCACAATTGTTTAGTATGCTATGTTGTAAATCTGTTTGTTTACTTTGAAGGATATTCATCCTGCTCAGGGCTGATGAATGGAGGTCCCCACCCTGAGGACCATAATGGTGCTTCTTTGTCACCACCTCCACGTACCAATCCTTCTCTGAGTGGAACGAGCAGAGGAGGTCCGATCCAAAGTCCCCCACTCAGCACTGGAGGGGTGCTC
This sequence comes from Aulostomus chinensis, assembly GCF_037954235.1. NCBI lineage: Eukaryota > Metazoa > Chordata > Actinopteri > Syngnathiformes > Aulostomidae > Aulostomus > Aulostomus chinensis. The sequence continues at coordinate 17,793,359 of NC_141333.1, read as the reverse complement.
CATTATGCAGATGGACCCCCAAGGATTCTTCCACAAGACGGTCAGGAACGTCAGGGGGCAGACTCTGATGCAGAACCCCAGGACGGTGAACTCCGGAGGAGAATCTTCTTCTCTTCCTCCTCCTCTTCTTCCTCTTCTTCCTCATCATCAGGCAGTGGAGGCTGTGGAGGCAGCGTTGCTGGAGGATCACGCCTCCACCATCACACTGGCAACTCAGCCAAGCAGGGATACCACAGTAACCATGGAAACCACAACCACCAGTCCCCCGGCACACAACACACACACACACCAACACATATGTCGTCATCACACTCCTCTCACAGCCTCGGCACTCAAGAAGGACGGAAGCGGGGGAGAAGGAAACGCAGCTCCACGGGTGCTGTCACAGCCAACGGATCTCCTAAGAGGAGGTCATTCCCAGGACTCAGCTCCAACAACCACTCCTCCGGATCGCCTCTCAACATCAACTCCATGGTGAGTCACCAAAAGCACCAAGACGGGGTATTTAGAGGAAGCTGGCATACACACAATTTTATGATGATTTTGTGAAGTTAGGAGAACTTGAGAATGAGGACCTTCTGTTTTACACTGAGACAGTTCTAAGTTCTCAACAATAGAATAAGAAATTTCAGAAGAGCAGCGGTGTTACCAGAGCTGCAATTGTAAAATAGTCCTCATCTGCACCTCTTTTGTCCTGACAGGTGAACAACATCAACCAGCCACTGGAGATCTCTGCCATCTCTTCCCCAGAGCAATCAAGCTGCAGCCCAGGTGGACCCGATCTGGATCAACCTCCCGTCTTAAAGAGAGAGCGCCCCCTGGAGCTCAATGGTACAGGTCGTTACTCTTCAGCCCCCAGCTCAGATGAGGAGGACTCAGGATACCCTGCTGACAGCTCCAGTTCACGGTAACCTAACCTATTAATGAAGCAGGTTTTTGTGGTGGTTTTTTTAAGAGGGGGGGGGGGGGGGGGGGGTTTATGAAGTCTTGGTTGAGTAGCTTAAGAACCAGGTGACTGATCCTAATATTATCCATTAGTTTTCATCAAAAATAGTGGTAAAGGTTTGATCTTGTGCAGGTTCACACTCATCTTTAATCTGTTGTTCTTTTTTTTCTAGAATTGAAAGAAAGATTGCCACTATATCCTTGGAGAGCAGAGATGGACCAGGTCGACTCTTGGATAGTGAAAGAGGTGGGTAAAGAAAATGCCAGAGTTAATTTTTTGGTTTTACACCTCCGCTCAACTGACCCCACCCTCATCTCTATTTGTACCCACCAGGCAGGAAATCTAGCAGCAGCAGTGGTAACAGCACCGGTAGTGAAGCCTCCTCCTCCTCGTCCTTGTCCTCTGCAAGCAAATGGAAATCGACCTTCTCACCCATTTCGGACCCCAAGCAACCTAACTCTGACCTGAGACAGGGAGGCTCTCCTTTTGGCTTGGGGGGGTCAAACCGGGGCACAGACTCAGATTCTGATTACAAACAACACCATCAACAAGTGAGAAAAGGGAGTGAAGGAGAGTCATCCAGCTACATGACCCCAAACCCCTTCCTTAGTCAGGAGGCAGGCACCCGCAGTGGTGGTAGCGCTGGCTGTGGAGGGGTCCAGGGAGGCAGCAGTTCAGACCAACGCCAAGCTCTTCAGAAGCAGAAGGCTCCTCGTGATTGGGAGCTGAAGGCCAGCAGTGGCCTGACTAGTCAGAACCTATTTATTTCTGCTGCTGCCAACAACGGAGGGGGCATTCTGAGTGGGAAGGTGGGAGGAAGTCCTGTAGCAGTGTCCTCAACCACTGGATCATCCGTGGGTCAATACCTGGGGTCTCAGTTTCCACTGGGAGGGACTTCAGTCTTACAGTCCCTGTTTGGGGCTCAGACAGGCAGCTCCACGGTGAGTGGGACCCCGCGGCTTGTCAACGGACACTCTGCCCTGGGAAGCTTCTCCAGTGCTGGGCTGGCAGGGGGAGCGGCTGGAGGTGAGCATGACAGATGTCAAAGATTGCTTCTAAATATGAATTCATGCCTCAATCCCAGGATCAGAGAAGAGTCAGAGTCATGTCTTGGTGTTAGTCTGGGGTTGTCTTTATAAAAGGTCTCTGATTGAAGCCAGGTAAGTGGAGGCCCAACGTTGCTGTCGCTTTGTGTGCCTCTGATAGTCGAAGTGACCTACTGACTCTCTGTGTTGCCTCGCTTTGACATGGACTGGCTGCTTGAGTGCTGCAGGTGGAAACACCCTTGGAAAATGCATTTTGATAGAGAGGACGCTGAAAAAGTCAAGACAAGTTTGTTCGGCACCTCAGCTTGAATAGATAGATTAATGACCATAGGTTTTGTGCAGGCTAATTTGTTGCTGATGTCATTTTCTCTGGGTGTATCTGGAGTTGTTTGTCAGAGTCATTTCACTTGCATGAAAAAATATCCATTATCAGGTTTGCTTCGGTAAAAAGTCTACATTTGGAACATTTTGAAATCCAACTAATTTGGTTTATCCTGGTGACATCATAGTGGACTGACTCTGTTTGCTTGCTGTGTGCTTGTCTTAAGACTTGCTTGGCGCTCCGCACAACCTGGCTCAGTCCTTGCTTCTCTCTTTGTCCCCCCCGACCCCTCTTGCTCTTTTGCCACTCGACCCCCCCCCCCCCTTCCCCCGTCTCCACTCTCTTGCCTACCCCTCCCTCCATTTCTGCTGTATAATTTGCAGGTATATTTCACCACGTGGTTCCCTCAGTGTCCTCCCATCAGTTTGGGGCATCACTGCCCACCTCTGGAGGCCTCAGCTCTCTGCTCAGTCTCTCCTCCTCCACCTCACAATCCCAGCAACACACCACTCCCCAGCCAGCATCCGCACGTCTGGCCTCCGTGTCCTCACCCCTCCCTCTTGCCTTGTCCCAGGCCCAGCACAGTCGCACACAGTCTGTCCTGCATAGCCCCTCTCCTCCCACACTCTCCCTGCCCCCTCCGCCACCCCTGCACAGCGTCCCCTCCTCGTCAGCACCTACACACAGTGATACCCTACCATCCTCTCACTCAGACTCCCTCCTATCCTCCCGTCTGTCCCACTCCTCTCTCCACCATCAGAGGACACAGTCATCTCTCCCTCTCTCCATCTCCTCCTCCACCTCTGCCTCCTCTGCTCCCACCTCTGCTGCTGCTGCTGCCACTGCCTCCATCTCTTCCATCTCTTTGTCCAGCTCCTCCTCGTCTCGTCCATACGCAGTGCACTACTCCCCTCGGCTGCCCCCTCCACCACCACCAAGAGACTTAGGTGGTGGTGGGAGCATGTGGAGGACTCAGGGGATGCATGGCACCTACACCACCTCCCAGCTTCCCAGCTCCCGACCTAGATAGGTTATGGGGGTGAGGGGAAAGGGAGGGGGCTTCAGAGGGGATAGGCAATCAGAGGGGGGAGAGAGAGGGAGAGAATGAGAGGCTGGTAGGGAGGGTTTCCCTTGAGCTGTTGTTCTGATGGAACAAGGTAAGATTCCATTTTGAACGTGACTGAATGTTTTGACATGCTGGTGTTTTCGTCATTTTGTAAAAGCTACAAAATCTCACATGATGCCTTCTTGTGTGTAATCTTCCAGGTAACTGCTGAAAACTACCTCAAGATTATATAAACTATGCAAATGTCCAGGTGTGGACCAAGGCACTCTCCTCCTCACTCACTGGTGCTTTAAAACGTCTGCACTACCCAACCGCCTCCAAGAACGGCATCTGTAGTGGGATCTCAGACACACAACACACAACACACACACACACATACACACACACATTAACCACCACCACTATGATCACCTTGAGCAGAATTCAAAGGTACTGGTCATGTTTATGTGTGGAGTGCTTTTGTTTAAAGATTCGACCGTATGAAATTGAATGAAGTGAATCATCAATCATCGATGGTGGTTTGACGCTGAGGTGTTCAAGTTGTTGCCATTCTTGTGTCCCTCTTGTCCTAGTTGTTGTTATGACGGCCCATGTTCACTTACCTCAATCGTTTCACTAAATTGACCCTTTGCAGCATGTTCCACGAGGTTTTCACTTCCTGTAAAACACACACACACACACATACATATATGCCAGGTCGTTGAACTCTGCTCAGATTTCATGCAGCTTTTCTTTTCTGCGTATGTGCTCTTTCATGTGTTTTCTTTCTTCACCGATATTTGAGCTTTGAAACAAAATGAGGAACTTTGTATTTTGGTCTAACTTCACACTGGATAGTAAAACACAGTTGCTCTTGTCGCAGGAAATACGCAGGTCATGGCCGGTTAATTGACATGCATGACATGTTGATGCTTTGCCATGTTTTTATTTAAATGAATTAAAATGCTCCTCCCAAGGAAAAGTGGTACAAAAATCAGCTTTTGTCTAATTGAGCTAATTATGGCTGCTCTCGGCTCACAGAGCTTTGATGTCCTCTCCTCTGCTGGCAACCGAATTGAAACCAATTACGTTAACATTTGGAGCAATTAAACTAATTCCCAAGTGCTCCTCTAATATCAGGCATTCAACAGTGACAGTGATCAGGTTTCACATCTCAATGAATGAACATGTTTCACAGTCCAAACCAAGAGTTTTGGATAAACAACCAAACCTGTTGTGATTTCGACCTAACTTAATAAGTGTATTGAGATGGTGACTTTCAAAGGCAAGCTGAATGCAAGTTTGTAGAAGAGCCCAATGAATTTGTTGAACAAGACAGTCTTCTGTGTGATGTCCACTGCTTAAGTTTAGTAAAGCTGATCTAGGTTTAAAAATTACAGGAAAACCCAAGGATCTGAACGCATTTCTGTATTTATTAATGATGTTTTTGTCTATCAATTTTTTAAATGGCACTACTTTGAGGGACCACAGCAGAACTCCTCTTAAAGCAGGAATTTTAAACTCTTCTTAAGCTGAACTTGTTAATTTATTCCTGCTGTCGGTTACTGCAGGCGCAAGCAGGCGTGCAAGACTCTAAAATGTGCGCGCATGTATGCGGAATAACACTGCAGTCAGCTAACACACATACAAATACACACACGCACACACTCAAATCATGCAAACCCTCACACACTGGGAAAAAAAACATATTTACCACAACCACAACCAACTACTGGACTCTTTTCACGACTTCTTGTTTTGCTTTTTAGTGTGTAATTTGTTTTTCCGTAAATAATGTTTGTACTGTGAATGTGACTCATTCTCCGACTGTATAGAGGTGTATAAGTTAGATTATTCTATTTATGCCGTCAAGCTCTCCATTTGCCTTCTCTTTTTGTTTTTAATCCTGAAATGTGTTGACATTGTAGAATGCAATAGTGTGTACTTGACTCACAGTCAGAAAACAATGGTGCTACATTTGGAAGGTGCATTTTATTTATTCTGTTGTGAAAACATCAACAACCAATCCAATAATTGGTGCTGTGCACAGGGACATTTATAAAGCCCTTTTTTTTTTTGGCATTTCCTCTCTCCTATTTAATATGCTATATTGTCTGGTTCTTTGAATGCCGAGTGTACAACCACCTTTGGATAAGAGTCCGCTGCAGCAGCTGGATCAGAGTCCAAGTCAACAGCTGTGAAGATGACACACGTTTCTCAGTTTGTTGCCGGTCAGCTGTGCATCTGGGCTGTTAATGAACAAGACACACTGTTTGTGTACATAGGTTTCTGTATTTACATGTCTGTCCCCCCACCGTAAACAGAAAGGTATATGAAATGTGTATCTATATACAGTCTATATATATACACACACACATATATATATGAATATATATATATATATAAATATATAAGTGAATAGGGTTGGTTTGGTGCTGCATTGTGACCCTTAAAGTAAACCTGTTAAACAGGAGGCTTGAAGCCAAGGAGAGTGAATCATTTGCCACCCCAGGACCTTAGCAGGTGGTGCCAAACAACATGGCGGCACAGCAACATCTGTATGCTCGTGATACACACACGCACGCACACACACACACACACACACACAACAACTAGAAACTCAGAAGCTGTGTGTATTGAACACAGAGGTGCTTTTGGCAGTGAACACAACTTGATGTTTTCATGTTTTGTTTTTATACCAACCCAGCAGGAAATAAAAAAAAAATGGTGCTTCTGTTTTCAGTCTCTTAGGAATTTTCAAACAAAAAAATCTCTACTGGTGCGTCTAATACCATGTCCTACACACACACACACACACACACACACACACACACACACACACACACTGTCTTTGAATGTGTTTCTGACCAGGCCCTACTTTGTAAGGTTTGTGTAATTAAAACACTCGTGTTCACGTGTATGTGTGCACTGCTCAGCTGCTCGGCTTCCATTGGCTGATGGTGGGAATACACTTAAGCTCAGCGTGTGTATGCGGTGTGTATGGTGCTCTTCTCCCACCTGTCAGTGCATATCCAAGGGAAGATGAGACTGATCAAAGCTTTATGGTAAACTCCTGCTCTGAGAACTCACTCGCTGAACACATATGTTTGACATCTGTGTGTGTGTTAAAGTGAAAAGAGACTTGTAGTCCATTTTGTTACCAGCACTGAGAGGTCTTTTGTAATTACTGATGATGCTGTTTTGATTTTCTTATTCTTGGTGTTTGATACAGTTGCAGTTACATGTTCATGCTTTTAATCTTCAGACTCCTGTCACTTTTTTACTACTACTAGTCAGTCGGACAGCACAGTGCTCTCCTTCACTTAAAACAAGGAAATTGCAGCTATTGACAAATACTACTCTTCTCCTGTTGTGCTGCAGGGTTTCTGGTTGAATTAGCTTCAACACAAGCTTGCCTGACAGCTTTCTAGAGGTCCAACAGACGTTTTTGATCACCTGGAGTGAAGGTGTATGTGCAAGTGAGACTAAGTAAGGCAAACATCACCTTCACTAGCGTTTTTGTAGCTACCTGTATTATCAAAGGGATGAGGTGCTTTTGTCCTTTGGCGCGGGAGAATGATTTGAATCCGAGGCTTCTGTGCAGTTCTCCAGCATGCTCCATCTTGGTACAATATTATTAATCTGCTAGAGCTTTGCAGTTGAGGCTGTTTACGCTAAATCCTGCCAAAGGTCTTAACTCAGGAACTTGCTTGAAATGGTGTTTCTCTAAACTACTGCATGTCACATTTTTTAACCATCTTGTGTCATGATAAGGTCCCTCTGGAAACAACTCAGGACAATCCTCAAGTGTGTTTAAAGGAAAATTGATTGAGATTTCTTACTGCCACATACATCGGCCCTCTAAAACGTCAGTCTGACCTCCAGAAGCGATTAAATGGCTGCAACTTTCAGCATCTTCCTCATCTCTCAAATGCCTCTATCTAGATTTGTGTCCCTAAGGAGAAAGATCAGCGACCCCTGTTGGATTCCTCCTGGTATGTGGATGGAAACCAGCTCTGAAGGACATGTGTGAAACGAGACAGTCGTCTCTGATCGATGGTGAAACCAGGGCAGGTTTGAGGTGCAATAACGGCAAACCCTTCCAAAAGGCCCTGAACATTCATAGGGGAAAAAAAGTTACTGTTTGGTGTTGGTGCTTTTATCCTAAGATGTTAAAATGACAAATGGAATTAATGTTTTTTTCTGAGTTTTATGATTATTAATAAAAAAAAAAAAGTTTCATAAGATATTTGAATTCTTTTTCTCCCTTGTGGCGTTGTCTGTCTGTTCTACTCGTGCAACTCTCATTCCCCTGGAGTTTGTCTTGGAGTTCTCTATCAGCAGGTTTGTATCCAAAGGCTTTTAGCAACATTAGGAAGGCCATCGAGCATCTAAGGAGGTGACTCAGAACTCCACAGAGGCTTTGATTGCCACATTTCATCGCTGTCTGGAAGGAGAAAGTTTCCCACATTGATAGGAGAATAATATAGTCGCATTCAGGATAGGTTGCGCAAATACTCTGCTGAGGATTTGTGATGCATGTGAACAAGTTTGGGCTTTATCGCTCGGCGTACACGGCCGCCGAGCAGCTCAGAGACCTTGACTGTCTGCAAAACAGGGCTGCAGCTGCCTGTGAGAGCTGCGGCAGCTCTGGAAAGAATCACATTCGGACTCTGGCAGGAATAACAGATTAAAAAAAAGTTATACTGTATCAGGGAACCTGCAAAGAGGGACATAGTTACCAAGCTCTTGTGTTTTTATTATAAAAGATGGGGGGGGGGGGGGGGGGGTTGCCTGTTTTTTTGTTTTACTCTTGCACGCTTTCATAAAGGAGTCAGTGGAAGCTGTATAGAGGTGAATAACTTGAGTTCCTCAAACGACTTTGCAAAAATTGCTCGTGATGCAAAGATGATATTCAATATGTCATTAAACTGCAGGAATCCACGCTGGTCTGGTGACAGTGTTGGACCCTAAAGTGTGTGTTTCACTAGGTTAGTTTAAAATGTATTTTTTTTCCTAAAGGGGGGATTTTGCTTGTGCACATCGCATGGTTGCTTCATTAAAGCAGTAAAAGCACAGTGCTTGACTGTATATTGTGATTTCATCCTGAGCAAAAAAAATATTTTCATCTGAAAAGCAAACGCTACAACCAACTCCACACACGTTCAGAGGACTGAAGACGATGCCAGACGAAGCAGCGATTAACATAAGTAAGATATATCACCCAAGTTATGTAAGAAGGAATCCATCAATATGGGAAACGTGATTCCCCCTAGGAAGAATTATTGAAGATTTCAAGTGCTCACATTCAAGTGTAGAAAAAATATTACAGAGGAAATGTGGAGGTTTATATCAATATTTGTAAACAAACACAATCTGTTCTTTTTTAATTAGGCAAAACTTTTTTTTTTAAGTCACACAACGACACATGATTGCAACACTTACAGAAAACATCTATCAATCCGTTTCTATTCTGCTAATCCTTTGGGGGGGGGGGGGGGGGGGCTGCAGCCATTAGGGGTTCAGTATCTCGCTCAAGGAGACTGTGACAGGGTCACTGGAACCGAAGGGAGGATTGAACCAGCATTGAACCGCTTAGTCATGCGGCCACCTAGAGAAAATACTCCATAACAAATACACAGACAATGCTCATAGTGTAACAGATGAACCACATATGCACACATGCACCGTGAACGAGTTTATGTACATACATGATAGGTAAAACACACTGTGACAGCAACACATAGTGTACACGTGATACGCAGAGTAGGATTTAAGGGTAAGCATTAGAACCTAATCCTGTCGTATGCGCGGCGTCACAGCCTCCTGTGGTGTACCTGACACCAGCAAAAACAACATTTTTGTAGAGAAGAACAGCAGTTTTGTTGGCTAACATTAGTTTTCTCAAAGCCAACTGAGCCTATCAATGAGTAACACACCTATTAGCGTAGCTCATGCGGTAGCGTGGCTGCCTAGTAACCAAGGGGTCATTGGTTTTGATCTCTGAACTGGGTTTGTCCAATAAACATAGTTAGAATTCGAAACGGCATAAAAAGTGAAATGTTTGAGAAAATATAAATGTTACGAGAGACAAGCTCGGCCCTCTGTTCTTTCCGAGGCAGCGTGGGTTCAAGACAATGGCAGGGAGTTACTGGAAGTCCATTTTTGAAAGCTCTGTTGATTTCTCATAGTGAGGCATCATGTGTGTCCCCTACTTTCCAGAGGTGAACAAAGTGCTTTTCTGTGCTTGTTAAAACAGAACCCAAATCATCAAGGTCACATGGTATTCCTATTTGGCAGCCTGTTTTCTAGGGGGGGAGGATGTAACTTCAGCTTGACCCTTTCATAACAAGCTGTTGATAAAGGCCACAGACACACACGAACAGGCAGGAGAGCGAGCATGTTGGTTATGTTGAGCTTCCCCAGCAGGGCTCTGATGCTCAGCCTGGCCCTGCAGGTGTTACACGGAGGTCTGCTGGGTGCCACAACAACCGGTGAGACTTCGACACTCGCATTTATGCATTTTTTTGGTGCTACTTTGTGGCTTCTATTGAGCCAGCTTTAATCTGTTTTTGCTCTTTCCAATTCAGACGACGCCATGAAGCCCCACCATGCGTCAGGCCCCGCAGAGGTGGAGTACACCCTCCCACCTGGTGCCACAGTTTCTCATCTTGTCCCTCAGAGTTTGCCGTGCTTGCTAGATGACATTTTCGCCGTCATGCGTGACGATTTGGAGGATGAACTGACCAACAGCAGTTTAACTCTGTTTGGGATCTGCAAAGCATCTGAGACTTTATCTGGCTCAGTTTTATTAGACCTGGCAAAGAAAACCAAGCAGAGAACCACACTAGAGGTGCTGCATCCAACTGGAGGTAACAACACACCCACAAATGGAAAAAAAAACACCTTTTTTTGTGTGTAAATGTTTATTTGTCATCCATCAGTGATGCTGGTTGAGGACGAGGCCAGAGGAGAACTCGAGCTGACGTTTGACCTCCCACAGCAGCCTTTGCTCAAACTTCCCCCTGTGTTGCTCCTGACGTTTGAGAGTCCAGTCACTGGAGGAGACCTGGACGAAGTCACTTTCAGCAGCCTGTCCCTGCAGCCTAAAACTCAGGTTCTAAATCACGCTGTAAACTCTCTTAAAGCTGTTACATCTCTCGCATGATGAATGTTTTCCTGCTGTTGTTCTAGGCCGTTTGCATTTCAGAAGGAACCCAGTACGTCTTTCTGACAGGAAAAGCATCAGAGGTTCAGCAGAGGTGGAGGATCTCTGTGGAGACCAAAACCGCTGATATGAGTAAGCTGTCCTCTCGTCACCGTCGCTGCGCTCACGCGCACGTTCCTAACGCAGTCTTTCTCCGTCTTCACAGGGAGGACAGTGAAAGAGCTTCTCATTAGTGCAAATTCAAGAGTGAGCATGTCTCCATTTCTGCTCTTCTCTGAGGAAACAGGAACTGATACCAGGTCAGTTTTATAATGTTTTTTTTTTTGTTTTGTTTCGTTTTTTAAAATTTGACCACATGATGTTTGCATGCTGCTGAGTTGCATTTTTCTCTCTCCCAAGTACGAAGGTCTTCAGCTCTTCGCTCTACTTCTTCTGTGAACTGAGGCGGTTCCTGCGTGACGTCCTGCCCCAGGACCAACCCGAGTCCACTCCACTAAAGCTGGACTCCCTACAGTCCCTGCCCCCTCTGACGTTGGGCTTATCCTCCAGTGAGGTGATGCTGGCAGGACTAATCAACTCCTCGGCTCCCACTATTTTCTCCTTTTCTAGCTCCGTGTTTGATGTACACCAAGGAGAGCTGGCACTCTCTCCTGCCCTGTTAGAGGAGCTCCGCCAGCGGTTGGTGACCACCATGATGCAGATAATGGAGGCGTTGAGGGAGGAGGAAGGTCATCGTGGCATGAAGAGGCTTGAGAGGCTTAAAGAGCTCACTTCTTTTCCACAGTTGGCATCAGGTGACCTCCTAAATAAGCGATTCTCAACCTGTTATATCTGACATGCGGCCATGAACGCAATGACACCTATCAAAACGGTACTGACAAGTAGATTTGTCCCAGGTCTCGTCCACAAAAAGTAAAATAATCATCTGATGAAGTAAATACAGTTTTTTCTTGAAGATCACATTGTATTTAAAAACAAGCCCCCCCCCCCCCCCCCGAAAGGATAATTAATAGGAGAATCTGTCTTATATAAAGTGTAATGAGGCATGTTTTTTTACTAGAAACTTGACAAATGTGCCGGTCACAACTTTGTTTTTAGCAGCGCATGATACAGTTTTATTGTGTCTTGATTCTAAACTCCATCCAGTTCTCTATAAATGAGCTTGCATCCACACTAATCTACAGCTGCACTGGCTGACGGGTGGATGCTATTCAACCGTCTAGCGAACTGATTCAAACACTTCAATCTTTTTTTATCCATGATTTTTTAACTTTAAACTTTATCCGCATCCTTTGAGCAAGATATTTAAATCAGGGATTAATTCGCACTACCTTTAAAATCATTTCAACAATTCTGGGTTATTTTTATCCTTATGTCACAAATGTGCTGTGTTCTTAAGCTATGATGGATGTAAGTGCTTAGAACCCAAAGGACCCTGGATAGATTAGAACCCTGGAACCTAAGATATTGGGTACACATTACTTTTAGCTCAACTATTAATGCTATAATGCTATAAACTATTTCCCTGAGCTAATAAGTACCCTACTTCTCCACCTTTTTTGGACTTTTGGCAACTATTTACGTTACATTATTAGCCAAATGTTTAGGCCAGTTAGTATACATTTTTTCTCCATTCACGCTACTTAAACTTTAGCTAACATTTAGCACCATCTACCAGTTAGCAGAGTTAGCCGTTTCATATTACCTCTGTCAGTGTTATGGATTTATCTAGGACTTCTGGTAAACCATTTCAATGTTGGTTGGTTGCTAACTTTCATGCGAGTTTTTATTTTCTTATTGTTATTCAATGTAACTAACTGACTCTAACTCGAACTGTTTTTAAGTCAGGCACTTTTTTTAACCCCCTTTATCTCACATAACTGTTGGTATCTTTGGTGTATGATTATGTCATTGTGATGTTTCTGTCTATCAATCAGGAGAGAGTCAGTATCACGCATTTCTTCTGCTGAAGGCCCTGAACACAGTGGGCCGCGAGATCAAGAGACAACCAAGAGCCACCAGAGCGGAGCCCACCAGCCCAGCGAGGGGCAGCATATGTGGTCTACGAAGCCTCACTGTATCCCTTGAAAGCCATCTTGTCAGTCCAAACACAGCCAACATCAACAACTGCCATGGCTCCTGTGTTTTCCCTCTGGTCAACACCAAAAATCATGCCGTCCTGCTTCATAGTCACATTCAGAGCGGGAACGTGCAGGAGCGCGGACCGTGCTGCGTCCCTGTGGCCTACGAGAGCCTGGAGGTGGTGGACTTGAACCAAGATGGGACTTTTATCTCCATCCAGCCAGATGTGGTAGCCCAGGAGTGCGGATGCCGCTAAAGCTATAAAAACAGTCCCTGACCGAAACTTTCCGTGGAGGAAAAATGGGTCTTATGACTTAATTTTTTTTTAAGTCCATTTGCTCACACAGCATTTACTCACTGGTAGGATTCACACAGATTTCCGTTTGAACTTCCACATGGACTTCTTTATTCAGAGTGAGTTAGGCACTTAGAAATGATTGTTTATTGAAACAAATAAAACCTGTGTTCCAAAATGAATCGAATGTAGGAGTCAATCACCCATATCACCTTTCTATATTTCACAAAGTTTTCACGCAGTCTTTGAAGAATAAAAATCCGATGTTTATCGGTGTAAACTTCTTGTGTAGGACAATTATTTGTGCTTTAAATAATCATAAATATCAGCGAAATGTTTTAAAATATCTATCTACACTCCCATCATTTCCAGATGATTTGTCAGACAAATTCATTTGCTGGCTCTGCAGGAAACGCACAACTTCTCTTCTTCATATCATTAAAAACATGCAGATGTCGGCTTGAGTATTCATACATCATTCTTTAGGTTTGGGTTTCAGGATCGTTTTGCTGCCAATCGGCTTTTTTCTTCTTCTTATCGCCCCAAGTTCTTCAGATCCCCACCACCACATGAGACTGTCCCATATGGAGATCTGCAGGGAAGTAGAGACGACACGAGCACTCACACACACACGTTATACAACCTGATGAAAATAGAAACGTTGCATTTGGCACCACTCTGACTCATGATTAGCGCTTCAAGGATTAAGTCTGTTGCACTGAAGGGGATTTACGCTTTGAAACAGAAGTGATGTAAGTAACGATTTACTGGAATTTCAAAGACAAATTCTATTATTTTTTTGTTTGGCCGCTGCCACGAGAGCAGTGCATTATCATTACCCATTATCATGACAAATAAAACCTTTGTTGCAAATTTTTGGACACGCCATCGCTCGTGTTTCAGATTCTTTTCCTGCCTTGAATCTCTTTAATTTTCCTCCTCACCCTCCCGTAGAACTAACATGCTCAGATGTAGGGAAACACACGATGACCAATCCCGTCTCATGGATGCGCTCGTTTTTAAAGATATGAAGACAGGTTGAACATTCAGAACAACAAATGGTCAGTAAGATGATAGAGTGCGGTTTAAACCGAAACAAGCATGCAGCCTGGCGTCTGCGCTCGTCCTTGTTTACGGAACTGGTTTCAAAAGACCTTTTTTAATCTCTCAGCCACTCAAAGTTGTCTCACTTCCATATTTTGACAAAACCCTTTCGGGAGCTCCAGAGGAAGATGTCTGTTTGGCTGTGTGTTATCACTCTTCCGATCGCAGAGAAATCACACCATTCGGGTGGCAGAGACATGCCAACCAAGACTGATTGGTAGAAAAACTTAAAAACACCACAAAAACCTCGCCAAGGACAACGGGGACTCTTTGAATGACAAGCCTCAAAGCCTGCCTGCAGGCTTACCTGGGGTAGTGAGCCTTCTTGTAGACTTCCGACGAAAGACCTCACACCTGTCACCTCCACAAACGAATCCACAGCATCTGGAAAACAAAGCAGATTTGAGACAGTGAACACTGAGAGATCATGAAGTCTCTTCCAGGTCTTGACTTTGATTTAAAAGGAAAAAAATGGAATTTTGTTTGCCAATTTTTAAATGTTTGTGAGTCCAAAAGTTAAGTTTGCCGTTGTTCCGAGTCATATTGGTGGGACTTACACTTAAAGTTATTAAAGCCAATTTATACCTTGTTAAAGTAAAATTGTAGATACATGTATGTCATGTTCAGCTTCCACTGCTTGAAGTACACAAAGAACCTCAACAGTCATGGAAGCCCCACGGCCAGGAGAGCAGTCCCATGTGGGCCTGAGCTGGGCCTCATTCAGCTCCTCTGGCTCTGACATGGTCCACATTTGGGCACAGCATTGCAGTGGTTTAACTGCATTTTGACGCACCAGCGCACGAGTGCAGGTCCTACCAACATTGTACGGCACAGGGATGGAAAACCCAACTGTTCAATACGCAACCCAAAGTCAGACTTCAATGTGAACTGCAGCTTTTTCTGTTGTGAATCTTGTGCACTGATGACCTGTCAGATCTGCCGTTATCGTGCGAGCGTCATCTGAATGCAAGCACCGTGACTTATGGCACACGTGGCAACAGACTCACATCCCTGACGCAGAAACTGCAATACAAACTGAACCATGGACTTGCAAAACAACTGCACCCCAAGTAGGACTGCTGCATCACCCCATTATGTAGGGTCTATGTTTACTGTACCGGCCTTCAGACACGCCTCCACTGACTGGAAGTGACTGCAGAAACAGCTCATCAAAACATGACCTTTCAAGTCATCAAAACATGACACGTGTTTTGAAGGAGCAATGAACAGACAGGATCGCCATGATTACTTTTCATGTCACGAAATGCATTTTATATGCGATGATCTTTTGAATTCCTGTTTTTCATAATTTAGCTCTAAAATCAAATTTTTGTTTGCGAAATCCTCTTTGATCGTACATTAAAGGTAACAAAAGCGATTCCACAGACTTCAGGTTGGAGGACTGCATCATCAAACATGAAGTTGAAGCTATAATGAAATGAACACAGAGAATTAGACAGTGGTCGAGCACAGCTACACTCTAAGAAATGATTCAAGGACCCTGCACAAGTGACAGTAAAATAATGTAAATAAAAATGCTGAATGTCATCATGATGAGTATTTGACTTGACTACAACAAAAGGAATAAGTGGCGCTTTCAAATCTACTCGATATTTTTAAGCGTAAAAATGTAGTAAAAAAGTAAGTGAAGGGCAGTGTTAGTTCTTGGAGTGTACAGAATGTTACGCCATATGGAGTTTTGTTTTTATACTCTCTCTACTTGTAAAGTGACTCAGAGTATTACAGTACTCACCGTGCAGTTCATTGACCCCTGAGCTCACCAGCAGCACCACCAGTGCTAACACTAAGCAGCGGTTCATTGAGAACCCCTTCCATGGATTTGGAACGTCACTCAAACTTTCCATCGACAAAATCCGCTCATAGGACACTACATGGGATGAGACAACGTTAGCGTGTGCGTAATATCATAAATGCTGTCTTTTGGGTATTTTTTGTTGTTGTTGTTGTGATCAGCTCTTACTTATGATGGTTTCAGATGTAAAAACTGGTCCTGTAGGTTAAATGTCAAAGCGCCATCAAACGGGAAGCTGTAAATGTGATTGAAGAGTTATATTTTTCCATGCATGCGGTTCTTGCCAGAACACTGACAAAACCCATGTCCTAGACTGACATACCAACGTCTAAAATAGGCGTCTGCAGGACGAAGCAAACGGAAAAATAAAGAAGATTTGCTTGTAATTTGGATGATATTTGCACCCCCACAGCGCAGGAATAAAGGAACATACCTTCTTTAAGCCTTCAATGGTGTCTCAACTTGTTAGGAGCAGCGTCTTTCTGGTGATTTCAGTTCCACAGAGAGAGGCGACGACGGTGTTGTACACCCCCCCTGAACTGTACACGGTTACTCTTTGAGTGACAGGCACAGATGAGAATTGTTGAAAAAAGGAAAACGACATATTGGGTGTGCACTTGC
This sequence comes from Aulostomus chinensis, assembly GCF_037954235.1. NCBI lineage: Eukaryota > Metazoa > Chordata > Actinopteri > Syngnathiformes > Aulostomidae > Aulostomus > Aulostomus chinensis. Next base: position 17,776,917 of record NC_141333.1, on the reverse strand, counting down.
TCTGTTACAGTTGGAGGGGTTCCTACCAGGAGAGTCTAGCTATGGTTTAAATTTGGCAGCAAACTTGGAAAGACACCTAATTGGTGGAGGTCTGGGTTGTGATTTAACCCCCAAAAATTTCCACAACTTGAAATCTCTTTGATTTAAGATTCAGTCACAAACATCTGTAAACATCTGCAGTAGCGGACCCAGATCAAAATACCGAAACCAAAAGAGCATCAAGAACAGAATTTAATTTGGTGGATCAGGAAGTGAAAAAAGGAAAAGTTATTTTGAAATCAAATGGTCCTTTAACACATCACGCACTGTTCAAACTCAGGGTTGTTAGTTGCAATACTTATGAGGTCATTTTTTGAAAACCTAACAACTATAAAAAGGTGCTAATGATGTGGAGGAATTCAAAAATCCAACAAAACAACTCTATTTCACTTCAATCCCACATTCTACTCCCAGGTTGAGTGCAGGAGGCGTAAACACTTTGACAAGCACTTCGGTCTTTTGGTCATACGGTACATCGATGTCACCGCCATGTTGGTCCAGACAGGGCTGGCCTGTACACGTACACACTGTTCGCTATCATTAATCTGATATGAATTTATCATTCTATTACTATTACAGTATTTCAATATACTCACATAACACTTTATTTCTTTTAAAGCTGCTTGTAACCCTGTTAATGACAAATATAATCTACTGCTGCACTACAGTCCTCTATACAGTAGTCCAAGTAGTAGTTTTACCTTGACTTTTCATTGAAACGCAATACTATTTACTGCACGACCTTTCAGCCAAGCCGATACAAGATTTACAATGCCTTTTAACAATAAAATATTTTGTAATTTTGTACTTTTGAATGTTGCACTTATTTTGGACATATATATATATATATATATATATATATATATATTTATACAAAATAATCCAACTGGGTTTTGGACTGAGAAACTGTCATTGGCATCTCATGCAATAATTTTACATGTCATAATAAGCTTAGTGCTGTACTCGTTAATGAGGCTGAATACTGAAGACAAACGGACAATGACGATAATGGTAAGGAGAACAAGTACATGAAAGTACATTTATGGAGTCTTGGAGTGACCAGAGAGAGATGTTTGTTATAAAGATGAAAGTACTTTGAAGCCCCCTTATTTTTGATCATCTGCCTCAAGCCAAACAAGTAACATAGACAGACGATAGCTTTGACACTGTAAATGCAGGAAACGTTCTGACATTTACTGAATGCATTCTTATGTGACTTTCACTCCGCAATGTAAGATTTCCCCTGGATTTTCTCTCTTTGAAGCGTGGGCCAGTATAACAACAGGAAGCCTGATTACTCACACAAACCTGAATTATTCAACATCTGACTGATCCGCTCACTGCTGGTGCGACTGTTAACAGGATCACCAGACCAACGTCTCCATCCCCTGTATATTGTTAGCTGGTCCTGCTGAACTGTGGCATCCCTCAAGGCCAGAATGCGCTCAAGGAGCAACACCAGTGCTTCACGGGGTAATTAGTGACCTCTTTCTAGATACAGAAACCGCCCAGTGACTTTTTAAGGAGTCCTTTTGCAAAATTAAAACAATTGCTGCACAACACAAACAGTTAACATGGTTTACGTGTTACCGTGGTTCTCCCCAAGCCCCAGTTTTAATATCCAGCTCAATTTGGGCTGCTTGAGGCTCCATGGGATCACATACTGGCAGTCATGTAATGGGTTCTCCTTTTGAAATGATCAAATCAATCATCCTGGGTGTGGTGGACCAAATTCCCGGTGCAGAAGACAGACAGCAGAGAAGACAAGCACACTGTGATGAAAGAGAGAGGTTTTAAACAGATCAGATGTCCCTTCAGTAGACCTGCCAAGGACATCAGAGGCTGGATGCATCAAACTCTGTATCTGTAGGTCTTAACCTAAATTGCATGTTTTTGGTGTGTGGGAGGAAGCCCGTGAACTCGCGAGGAGAACCCACACAGACACAAGGGGAACATGGACACTCCACACAGAAAATCAGGGATGATGATAGCCACACAGATGCCTTTGTCTTTCTTGCTGAGGAGCCAGTCAGGATTCCACCTGTGTAACAAACACTCAAACGCAATAACACTTTTAATAAATAAAAGTGACAATTTATTAGCACTGAACCATTCAGAAAATTTTATCATGCCAGCGTTTGCTTCACTTATTAATGAATCAAAATGTTTGTGTGTCAAAATTAAATTGGTATCATCAGCAAAAAGTATTGGTAGTATGGTAGAAGATACCATTGCAATATCATTCATGTAAATAAGAAACAATAATGGACCAAGTACGGAGCCTTGAGGGACACCATATGTTAACTGGGCTCAACCATTTACAAAAACAAATTGTTCACAGTCAGAAACTTACCTAGTGAGCCATTTAAATGAAACATAATGAAAACCATAATAATATAATTTAGAAAGCAAAATAGAATGATCAACAGTATCAAAAGCTTTTGACAAATCTAAAAAAAACAAAAACCTAATGCTAATTCATTATTATTAATAGCAGAATAGATGGTCTCAACCAAATATAGGAGGTCCATATCAGTAGAATGGTTTTCCCGAAAGCCATATTGGTGCTCATATAAAATGTTGTGGTTTTTTTTTAGATGGACCAACGTTCTTTTGAATTCTAGTTTCTCAAGAATTTTAGAGAAGCAGGGTACAAATACAAATCGGCCTATAGTTATTAAAACATTGTGTGTCACCAGCTTTATGAAGTGGGATAGCTTTGGCAATATTTAGATCTTTAGGCATGCAGCCCGTCTGCAACGATAAATTAAAGATATATGTCAAAGGTTCCAATGTGGATAAAGACACATATTTTACCAACGATGCACCAATATATCATGGCCTGCAGCGGATAATTTAAATTTGTTAATGATTTCTAACACCTCCACTGTATTAGTAGTTTATGGTCGTGTATCACAAAATATAAGCATGATCATCTTCAACTGTCAGACAAAATTCAGATTCAGATTCAGAAAACTATTAATTTCCGTGGAAAGCAATTAAATGAGCAGAGAGCAGTACTTACGGTACAGTTACAATAGCAATTCGTTCTTTTATCAATTTGTAACTGCTCCAACTTTTCCTTTGTGCGTCACAGTGTACCTGTTCAAATCAGGAAGGAAGGTACACCCACCCCCACCCCCCGGGGCTGCAGCCTGCCAGCCTTCAGCGGCGCATCACAGGGTGGCGAGGAGAGGCAGAGCGAGCAGCTAGTGCGGACGCTGGCCGGATGGTTAAATCTAACCTACAGACGATTTTGAATAGTCATTGTTTTGTTAGAGAAAAAGAGAGAAACTTAACCGAGATGCCTGTTATTGAGCAGTCCAGTAATCAACCAGAGAGTAAAAGGTATGTTCTTAGAAATTGTTTTATGCTAACATAGCACGACAAGCTAGGTTTAAAAACCGCGGCCTAGGTGAAGGACACTGTGTATTTCCTGGAGTGGCTACGGCTATTCATGAGGTTTCTTGTTTACATAACAGAACTGTCTTTTAAGATGACGTTTTCGTAACGTCTTGTCTCCTGTGTTTTAGTCGACAATATTGCATTACATGTCATGAACTTACTAATTCGTCGAAAAAGACATTACAATGTGCCTTCCTGGCTTTTCTGAGCATCCGTGTACAATCATATCCAATGCTATGAGCTAATGCTAACAAGTTAAACACCACAGAAATTAGCTGCATGCTAAGTGCTGACGCGCTCGATATCAAAATGTTTTGACATGGCTTTGAAGGCAACCCCTCCCTCAGCTTCTAAAATTATTGTTATTATATTTTCGGTATTTTGCTTGACTGAATACCAATGCAGAGGAATTAATAAATGAAATTACTAACACCGTCAGCTAAAGGCTAACGTCACATTAATCCAATAGTACAGCACTAGCCCGCAATAGTTTGACTGAATTCTACATTTGACCTTGTAAGTTACGGAGGCATGGACCAATCATTATGGACAACGTAAATGTCGTTTTATTCAATTTGCTTTTTGCTTACCAGAGCATCTTAATGATGCTCCAGTGGCTGAATTCGTCCTTTGTGGCGACATGCCTGTTTTTCGTTTCGCACTCTGGCTCAGAGGCAGACTGAAGCGAGGACACCCTGTAACGCCTTAAAGGATTACATAAATAACCAGTTGGCTGAACAGTTGGGCAATCAGTAGGGAATAGCATGTAAACTGCCTCATGGTGCGTCTATCTTAGTGTTTTATTAACCATTGTGAGTCACCAGCCAGCGTTTCTTGTTTTGCTGATTAACAGGAACAGGGGCCATAATTTTCCTGGTTTGTCCAAGGTGTGTTTTACCTTGGTCTTTTCTTGACAAGATATCCCTGCAGCCCTTTTGCCTGCCTCAACATTGTTGTGTCCGACTTGTAGGAAATTTCCACTGCTCTTCGAAGGGGGGGGGGGGGGTATGGGGCTTTTTCACTCAACCAATGACATATTATACATAGCGGTCATTACTTTTCTGAATGACCCACTCTATATACCCTGGTGATTTTTATAGCAACACTAGTGTAACTTCTGATATATAAAGCTCCAATACTAATTATTAGATTGTGCAACATATGTAATTTGTTAGGAGAGTTAGATGGAGTTATTTCATCTTAATTGTTAAAGTTACACTTTAACAGATTCTGTGACAGTTCATACTGTGACGTATATTTAAATGAGGCTGGGTCATGAAACCCTTACCCCTTTTACTCAATAAAACCCCTTGAAAGTTTTTCTGTTGTGGGAACAGCTTGAATTGGCTCTCACTCTAGATCAAATGACCATGCATTAGACGGGAATGTACTCATGTGCTCCATCTATGATTTGCATTGGTAGAACACAAATGCGGGATGGATGTGGTAATTTTGCAAACTGCTTCATGCGCTTGCGTCTAGGACCCACACGTGGAGCAGTCGAGCTCCTGTATCAACATCACATATGGAGGCCATGAAGGCTTGTAGTCTCTGCCGCTAAGGTGTGTCACTTGGTCATCTCAGACACAAATTAAGTCAGTCTGGTGGTTCCTTCTGTGTTGAGTTTGAACAACTGACTGCAAAAAAATATGATAGAAACCTCACTGTCCTCCGTACTGCTGTTCCTACAGCTACCAAAGATTGTATAGTATCCCATGATGCAGAACATAACTTTTGTGTCACATGCATTTGTTTCAGTACATTTTTACTTAGATGAGAAATTAGGGCTCAATTTAATACAAATTTAACTGAGCCATATTATTTACTAATAACTAATTGTAGCAACATTAAAAAAAAGTACCCCTTAGAGAAAGGGGAAAAAATGAATGAGATATATGTATTTTGATAAATGCATATAAGCAGAGTTGAAAGATAGACATTTAAGCAGTTGGCCATTCAAATTTAGGTTATTGAATGCACTCGCACACTCTGCTGTTCAGAGCAATGTAGATTTCAGATTTACTGAGGTGTCAGAGTGTGTGTGCTTTTAACTGGTGAAAGAGCAACTGTACCTCTGCAGAATGCATGATGTGACTGCAGGTTAACAGCTCAGTGTCGAGCATCAGAGTGCAAGTGCACCTGCGTCTGTTGTGAAGTGTATTGGAGAGAAAAATAGAAGTTAACCAGGAGCGCTAGGATGACAGATTGTGGCTGGAGTTCCTTAAAACACATTGTGCATATCTGTACAAACAATTGAAGAAAAACAAGTTCTTCTTTACTGTGTGTTAGTTGGGAATGCTTCCTCTTTAATGACACCTTTCTACTGCTGCATGATATATACAAACATACTGCCCAAGCCTAACTTTGTGTTAATGTAACATCTGAAACTCCCTTCCTGAACAAAATGGAATCAGTTATTAGCACCAGACTGATACTGAATTTATGGGCAGATGAAAATATCTGAGTGAAAAATGTAGAAATGTTAGCTGATATGCTTCTTGTATTAATACAATACAAGTATGTAAAGTACTGACATTGGAATGTATTTGAAGTATCAAAATGACAGGTTTTCCAAACACAAAATGGCCCAGCTTGGAGTGTTAGTTCGTAAGTACTTAAGAACATTTTGATATTGCCTTACAGCAAATTTCAAAATGGAATACTCTTTTTTTTTTTTTTTTTTTTTAAATAAAAATTCATATATGACAAACTGATTGTATATTTAACCCATGAAATGTTGATCTAGGACATTTTTGATATCTACACACACTGGCTAACTTAGTAGTCAGCCTCTAATCTGTTGACTGGGTTAGTCCAAGCCATGGGACAATGCGCCGTACTTTGGCTTCACACATCTGCTCCACATATAGCACAGCAGTGGCATTTACGTAAGCGTGGATCTGAGAGCGTTGGAGTATTGCATTGCTGTGGCAGCACTGCTGCTAATAGGCTTTGTTCCAAGAGAAAATGTCTGCTCTTAACACTGTCAGATGTTCACACCGACACACACCGACATCTGTGAATGCAGGCTAAGTTAACTCTGGAGACTCTAGACTCTATTTTCTCACTCTAAGTCTGTGTTTGTCCTTGGCTGTGGTAATCTGATGCAACACAGTTGGTGCTCAAGTAAGCTAATGGTTAGAGAAACAGCCATTTTCTTCTGACAGCTTCCCCTCAAGAATCATGTGACAAGCTTTCTAGCCGGGAGAAACCAAGACACAAATCTTTCACTTTGAGGAATTACAACGATACATTTCTTAGATTATCATGACTTGTCTTGACAGGTGAATATTCTTGTGAATACTGAAAGACAACACTGCAGTGTGATATTTTATCCAAGTTGTCAGTTTTGTGATTGTGTATCATCAACCAGACCTTCCCCCTGTCAGTTTATATAAATGGTCAACATGTCAGACTAATGGCTGCAGCCTAAGATGGTGACAGTTACTGATTAAACTGTGCTCCCAATCATATGTTTTGTTTTCAAGGACTCTCTTCCAGTTCAACAAATGTTTTACTGTCTTTCCAGAGATGAGTCACTCAACAGTCTAGTGTGTCATGCCTGCTTTATATGAGTAGTTTGTTTGGGTTTGGTATCAGAACCTGCAGTGAACAATCCACTCCTAATGGCTCCCTCTGTCTGTGTGTTTGTGTCATCCAGTATCTCCAGTCCACGGAGGTGCTCCCACTGTTGCAGTAACCCGTGTCCGGGGCCTCTGTGGTGCTCCTGATGCCCCTCACCCACCCCTGAAGATCCCAGGTGGGCGAGGGGATGACCAGCGGGATCGCAATCTTTCAGCTAAGCTATTCTATTCTGTAAGTTGAACCAGCTTCTAACAAAAACTGCCTTTGTTAGCAATAAGTTGTGTTTTCGGTTGTGAACTTAAATATAAAGCTGAGATTTGACCTTAATGACTTGGAGACACATGCAATTGTTTGCGATTCCACTGCAGATTCCAATGTTTTTGTGGTATCTCAATGTAACGGCAACGTAGGACAGGGATAATTTGAAAGGGAAGTTCTTAATTTCAGTCAGAGAAATGTTGTTTGCTGATCCTGTTGAGGCAGAAACCTGCATTTACCTCAAATGTGCTTATTTTCTCAGCCATTTTTAACTCTTCATTTACTACTATGCAGGTGTGTAGCAGTGCCACAGTCATTGTTTATCTTGTGACCTTGAAGTAACCACTTGTCCGGAATGAGCTCTTACTCCTCTGCTGCCGCTGGTATCTCTTGTGTCTCACATGTGCCTCTCTGTCCTGCAGGATGCTCAGTTGCTGGTTCTTGAGGAGCCGCCTCCTGCCAACAGCAGAGTGCGTTTTTTGCTCTTTGAGCCCCGATGCTCTGAAGGGAAGCACTGTGTGTTGAGGGCGGCACTGAAAGGAGGGAACCTTTATGTTGAAATCCCCCCTGGAGCTTTGCCCGAGGGCAGCAAGGACAGGTCAGTAGGCACATTTAAAATATCCAAACATTTTGAAAGATTATTATAATTAAATTGATGTCAAATTATTAATTAAATGCACAGAATAATGAATGAGGACCACAGATTCGCTGAATGTTAAAACAGACTGATGTGTTATCATTAATACAGTAGATGAAGCATTGAGTCAGTGTTTGTAAATCAACTATGCGTCAGGGATGGTAGATTTACCAAATGACTGAAGTCACATGACAAGACTGTGACCTCAAGTAAGGCACTTAAGTTTGTCCTCTGCAGTTGATCTGACTGTGCAGGATAACGCAGAAAGTAGCTGGCATAATTGGCAGATACACTTTATAATAAATTACGATTGTGACAGGACGTTTGATTGACAGGACGTGGCGAGAATGGGTATCATAGACAGACTGGGAGAAGGTGTAAAACTGTCGTCAATGATGTCTGCTGCGCAGCTATTTTCCCTTTTCACACGGGTTTTGATTCTTGTAGAAGCGTAGCTAAATCTCTCTTCCATTAAGCCTTGTAACTACTGATGCAATAAAACTCACATTATTTGCTCCATGACCCTTCAATGTGGCTGCAGTCACCTCCAGCAGCCCGAAAGACATTGGTAAAGACCAGGATTATAAAGAGGGAAACATGAAGCCCATGGAGATTTTTCTCATGGGCTGTCCACCCGGCGCTGGTTGTTGATTGAATTTGATATTTTGGTCTGTATTTTTGTCATTTTATTCCACATTCATTTTATTCTACATTCTCTTCCTTGAAAATTAAACTCTAAAATTTTAAAACAAATCAAAACGTGTGTGTCCGAATACAAACTGACACGAATGATGAGCATTGTTAATGGGGCAAAAGAAATATTTGAGGCCACGAGAGAAGAACTTTTCCCCTCAGTTTTAGCTAATTCATGGCCATGAGATCTATCTTATGACCAAAGATGATTAAATTTGTGGAACAAGTCAATTGAATGAAGTTAAATCATATGGCCACAAATTAAGTAGACTAAAGGAACAGGTCATATCTTGTCGCCTCAAATAAAAAGTATAAAAAACTGTATATGATCAGCAAATGTGATGGGACACGTCTAATGAACACATGGCTTCATGTAAAAACATAATGTACCGTCAATCAAAGAATGGATCTTGATGTGCTCATTTCTTTGAAATCAAAAATGGCTGCACACATTCTCAGGAAATGTGACGTGAACCCTGACCGCTTATGGAGATCCTATCAGACGTGTTGTTTTTTTTATAGAAATCCACCATGGTGAATCATTATTTTCACGTGTTAGTCATCGGCACCTTCCTGTCATATATTGACTTGTGTCACTGGCTGTGTGTCTTTGCAGTTTAGCTCTTCTGCTGGAATTCGCGGAGGAGCAGCTGCGGGGTGATTACGTGTTCATCTGCTTTCACAAGAACCGTGACGATAGAGGTGAGAAGGGCTTAACGTACCTCACATGTGTTAAACCGTTGAAAAGAAGGAGAAGCACATCCACATGGAACTTCTGTTTTAATTTTAGCTGCCCAAGAAAAATGATTGTGAGTGTAACGTGGGAGTGTTTTCTGTCCTCAGCATCCCTGCTGCGCACGTTCAGTTTCCTGGGCTTTGAGATTGTGAGACCAGGTCATCCTCTCGTCCCCTCCCGCCCCGATGCTTTCTTCATGGCTTACAGCATCGAGCGAGACTCCTCTGATGATGATTAAATGACGCTGAGCAGTTACAAATGTCTGTTGTTCTTCTTTGATCCATAGCCACACGTTTATCATTTTTAGATCTCCATGATCAATATGGTTGAGGTTGCTTCTTTTTTCTTTCTTCTTCCTACCATGTGCTGTGCTTCAGTGATAATTGCACCAGGTGATGTTTAATATACCAGGAATGTAAAGCAGCTGCCCACACTCTATCGGGGCAATGCGTCCTCGCCTCTGTATTACTTCCCATGATGTCTAGTGATGGCTCCCTCTCCTCCCTCCCTCAACACCCTAACAATCATCTGCACAGTCAAATATTTATGATGAAATGAAATTCAGTTGACTCATGTAAGTAGATATGTTTTCATAGTAATTATCAGTTGATTCTCCTGTTTATATAGATTTTTTTTTTAATGTGTGCATGGGTTTCATGTGTTGCTTTGATTCACTTGATAGAAATCTGCATGTTGTAACCGTACTAAATAAAAGTGCTCACCTTACAGTGTGACTGTCTGATCTGTCATCAACCCTCCGTAAACTGATTTATTTAGTGTGAATCGTGAAGTCGGGATTCAGGCCTTTGTGTACTGAATGACAGTCCAGTCTTTGTGATACAGCTTTTTGGAAAATGCACATCATCTTGGGCAGCACGGCGGTGCAGTGGTTAATGCTGTCAACAGCAAGAAGGTTCTGGGTTCCAGTTCTGGCTCGGGCACAGGATCTGTCTGTGTGGAGTTTGCATGTTCTCCCTGTTCCTGTGTGGGTTCTCTCTGGTACTCCAGCTTCCTCCCACAGTCCAAAGACATCAAGAGGGGACGAGGCTGATTGATACTCTAAATTGACTGTAGGTGTGACTGTGAGTGTGAATGGTTGTCTGTCTCTATGTGTTGGCCCTGTGATGGTGACCTGTCCAGGGTGAACCCCGCCTCTTGCCCGAAAGTCAGCTGGGATAGGCTCCACCCCCCCCGCGACCCCTAACAGGATAAGAGGTGGAAAATGGATGGATGGACATGTCATCTTACAGTTTGGAAAGATGTTTGTCACAAGCTTACATTACCCAATATAAAATTATCATCTAGTATCAGGTCTGATTTACTGTAATATCAAATAGTACCACAGGGCGGCGCCGCCCTGTTCAAGTGTTGCGGCTGCGCAGTCACCCTGCTGCACCAATGTACCTCGGACTACAACCGACCACGATGAACTCCTCATGTCAATAACAGATGTTTTCTTCTGGCTGTAAAGGCTGCGTAAGGCTACAGCAAACGTCTAATGTAGGATTTTTAAAAACTTCTCACTATTGTAATATTTGTCCTCTGCTGTCTACCTTATTTATGATTAGCAAAAGTGTTATAGAAAAAGATTTTGTGAAAGTAGATGTTGTAATCTCCATGTCACAATATCTAGAGGCAGTTGGTCAGAAAGTTTTGTCCATTGTGCCTAACCCTACTTTCAACTACAATTGAACATTTCTGTTGTGACAATTTTTGGGGGGTCTCTCTTTGGTGCACTTTCATAAAACCGTTCAATGTACCTTATTGAACTTGTTTAAAATTCTGTGTATGTTATGAATATGCAAATGTCCGATACAAAAACTGCGCTCTGAAAGCCACCCATTTTCCACACGTTGAGAATGTATTTTATAACTTTAAATTGTAATTAGCATTTTACTGACAAAATGAGGAAAGAGAAAAAGGCCGATACAACATGCATCCAAAATCATTAACACTGAAGAGTCCATGTCTCGGAAGAAAACTGTTGCCTCATTTGCACAGGAAACAAAAAACTCAGTGTATTTTACCACATTTCAACAGTGAAGAATGACTCGATTGACTTTGACGTATTAATGTTGCATAAAAGTCAGTGAGGATGCTAAAATAGTAATCAGCTCCACTAATCACCTTATGCTTGTCTCAATTTATCATTTATTGTATATTATATCATTTTCTGCCTATTTACATACAAAGGGCCTCATTGGTGAAATGTTCCTTCTTGCTTGAGTGGGATTATTTAGCCCTTAGTTTAGTCTTGCAGATAGGAAGCAAAGCCTGTAGGCCTTTTTCACAGTTGCCATTTTGATGAATAACAGCAGGTAAACGCAGGTGTTACCAACGTCGTTACTGAGGATTTTCCTCTGATTGAATAGAGATCTTAATTAGTATCACCTGTGTTCGCCTGCTGTTGTTGTGAAAAAGGCCTGTTTGAAACAACTGATGCGTAGCTGGTGAGTTATTGCTGTTTACGCGAGGAACACGATACTGTTAGGAACAAGGAGCTACACGTAGCCATCAGCTTGGCTAGGTATGAGAACCAATGTTTGTATGAGAACAGTTCATGAATGCGGCCCACGGGTTCATCGTGTATTATGTTTAAAGGAGGTGAGCTTGAGCTCTACCTCTGTTGGGACCAGGTCTGAGTGTACTTCCATCAGTCCACATTCAGGGTGAGACAAAGTTGACTGCTCACACTTGCAACTGCTTCTGGAGCTGTGCAAGACAGATATTGCAGGTGCATACAGTCTTCCCAGTCCAGAACTGACTGGTCTTGGATCAGCCCTTGCTCTGCCAGCTTCATTACCAGTAAAGATCGCTTGAGTGTCAGCCAGTTGTGTACAGCCTCTGTGGTTGTGGAGCCTCTGTGATTAAAAAGAAAGAGACGCGGCCCCCAGAGGAGCACCTGAAGCATGGATAGCATTTCTTCCATCCGCGGCCTGTTGCTCTCATCCTGGAGGAGAGACGCCAGATAAAGAAGCCCCCTTCGATACGGAGACTTGGACCGAGATTCAGCTGAGCTCCTTTGTGGCACCAAGCAGTATTGAATTAATTCTCTCATCTGGTGCTTGATGAAGGCGAGGGGGCGAGGAACAGATGACAGTGGCGTTAACACAACACGAGGGGAACCTTGAGACGTCCATAACATCTGGATTCTGCTTTGAAGAGTTGTTCTTCCTAACTCAGTTTCCTTGCTGCTCCCCTCTACTTCACTGGTGTCCTGCTGCAATTTATTCTCTTCCTCTGTCTCCTTGTTGGGCCACACGAGAAAGATCTTCTGAGGTCTGAGCTCAGCTGCAGAGGCACTTATCTGATACAGCTGTTGAGACCCCATCAGTATCTGCAGCAACAGAACACACACCTGTCTGTCATACACAGACCGTTCCAAGCTGCTCTCCAGAACAAAGTCCTCTAAGGTGGCTTGTGGTAGGTCTCTCTCGATGCTCACCGACTGTCCTTCTAGGAGACAAGACTCAGCTGTGACCTTCATGGGGTCGTTGTCTCGGCCTCGTTTAATATCTAGGAAACGAGCTATCACATCTTGCACGTTGACATGGGACGGCTGGTGTCTGGCGTGAACTGAAGGAGCTGCGTCAGTCTCTGTGTGTATCTGGAAAGAAAGAAACACTTAGAAATGTGCAGCACAGAACAGCAGTTTTGCGGTATTGTGAAAGTTTTGACGCCTGATAACGGTTTAGAGGAAGTTTCTGTGACCGAAATCCAACGTTGCAGCTGGCACTATAGATAAAGATCGTGTTTCTGTTTCTGGCTGAGGTGTGAAACCATTTTTTTTTTCTCCATTCAGTTTGAAATCAAACATAACGGCAAGTAAGAAGACTTTGTAAAGAATGTTACCCTTAAAGCGAGGACTCTCCCTGGGTGCTTTGGGCTTTGTAGGCTGTAGTAAACTCTGTCCCCGACCTGCTGAGGTTCACTCCCCTCACCCATTAAGAAATCTTCAGGCTGGTAAGTATTTTCATGCTGCAGGATGACCGCCTCCTCAATTCTCTGTGTCATACTTCTCAGAAAGAGTAGCTGGCGATGTTGAATTCCCTGGAAAAGGACATTCTTGTCATCAAAACTCCTGAAGAGGGAGGGTAGGTGTTCATCCGGGGTGTCAAAGGACAGCTGGGAGAAGGAGAGTGAGGAGGGATTGCTCCTCAAAACTGGTTCACATTCTTGAGGCTCCTCGTACAAGCAGGTGTTGGTCATGGGCGCCAGCATGTAAAGAGGGTTGTCAAAGTTTTGAGGCTGTTTTTGCAGGGGAGACGGAGGAAGAGGTGGTGACACGCTGGTGCTCGGGAGAGAGATGGTGCGGGCTAACCTCTTCTTCGGAACAGGTGGTGGGGTGTCATCGGAGAAAAACCTCGCCTGGTGTTGGGAGGGATCTGAGCAACACAGGGAGGGAGGTCGTAGTCAGGAGAATAACAAAGAGAGTCTGCATCCACAGTGCATTTCATAATGGCCGCCAACGAGAATGAGCCGGAAAAATCAATGTAACCTCCTCAAATATCAAGAAAGAAAGTGACTTTTTCAGCTTTCAGTTTCCACAGGAAAGACGAAGTGAGGAAAAAAAGGACCCAAACCTTTAGAGCATGTTTTCTCTTCACATGAAGCTGTAAATGTCACATTTTGGCCCCACAATATCTGAATGCAGGACATTTATTTGATGAAACACAGCAAACCACTGCACGGCATCACTCCTACCGTATCGCTGGTGAACAGGGCAGTGCGATGCGTGGCAGTCAGTGAGTTCAGTGAAGACCTCATCGTGTACGCAGTTGTGATGATGGAGTAAAACCGGGCTGAGAATCACACAGTCAGAGCTCATGCTTCTGGAGCTCCTGTAGGACTGACCTCTGGGAGAGAAAGTGAACACGAAGACGACAGAGGAGGCATCAGACGGACATGGTTCTCAGGTGGAAAGCTGCAAAAAGAAATTGTGGCATGTGTGTTATGGATGAAGACAGTATTTGGGTCAAGGGTCCTACCTGTGCTGTTTCTCAGGCAGGGCTGGCGGCTGATCCTCCACTCTGCTTGCAGATGCCATCACTAATCTGTAAAGTTCAAACACTGAAGCTGCTCCTCCCAGGTAGCTCGCTTGGCGTCTCTGCGAAAGACTTCCTGTCTGTCTCAGTTGCACCCTCTGTCACTCGCTCTCTCTGTGCAGTTGCATGTTTTATTTGTACTTTCCCCCTTCAGGTCTGCTAGTCTTTTGCTCTGATGGTTTTTAGTTAAGAGTCTGAAGTTGTAAAAGATTTGAAGGTCAAATATTTTCAGAGCTAAACTCCACTTAAAAGAGCCAAGGGAACCCCTTCGATTTGCACTCCGTCTCATTCAACTACACAGTCGCCATGAGTGGTCACAGCATGACCGCCTCTGTTTTGGATGGTGCAGTTTTTGCGTTGACATGCGCAACGTCTTCTCAGGAGCTTGACGGTAATTTGGTGCTTGCACGCCTTTACAGCATGCATACGTACATAAAACATGAAAGCATCTGAAAAAAATGGGTGCTTCATTTATCATCTTCAGAAAGTTGCAGCCATAATATGGCACAAATATTACAACTTCATTTGGATACAGAACATTCTGGATGTTCTACTCATGATGACACAGAAGGAACATTTCATTTGGAACAGATTGCAGACTATGAAAAATACCAAAGTCATCTGGTGAGAGAGCAGCGCATTGACTTTGAAGTCAGTGGCATCTTTCATAATGATCAACTATATACAGATAACTGATCTGTGAACAGGACCTGACCAGAGTCGTGGTCCAGCCAGAACTGGGGTTTTAAAAATGTATGCACGTTAAATCTTAGATCTGTTTTTATTATATTTTTAAATTTCGAATTTCTTCTCTGTTTTTTTTTTTTTTTTTTTAAACCTAAAAGCCAGTGAGAGAAAAATTGTCAAATGCCCAAAAAAAGTGATCTTGATCCTTCTGGAGAGCATCTTCTCTCGTATCACCCCAACAAATGTTCACCGCCTGATTGACACAGCAATGCTAATGTTTTCAATAATAATAATAATAATAATTAAAAAAAACTTAATTTAAACAGCAAAACAAAGTTAAAACGTGCTTTTTGGGGTTGGCCACACAAACTTCTGGCAATGTTAAATGTTAGGAAGCTCTACATATTGCATCCTGTCCTAGCGTGAATCATACCGTGATACGTGTATCATGATAAAATCCTATCTTGATACATGCATTGTGATAAATATCATATCGCTACGTATGTATCATGACACGGACTACGTTGTGATATCCTTGCTAATAACCAGCCAATCTAATAAGTGTATAGGAACATTAAAATCAAAAGACAGCAGTTGGCAACATCATCGATTTCACAGATGAAGGCCTGATACTAACTGTATGTTGGAGCATACACCAAAATAAAATAAATAAATCAAGTCCCACCTCTTATTGTGACACAGCTGTGAGTATCATCAGCAGTGCCTTCAGTTACAAGATATGTGGTGTGATGTCTGATACACACGTTTCTAGAATATCACATCCAGTCATTACACGTGTTGTTGTGCCAGATTGTACGCTTGAGGTTGAGTGTGTGCTGCTGAAGTACGCCCACGATGACTCACGTGTCCTCTGGGTTACAGGACTGTTGCCTTGCTAGGGTTCAGTAGTATAGCAGCTCTGCGACACATCCTATTGTGGTGGGTTGTGAAACGAAGACTTTACAACCTGAATCGCAGCCTCATACAGAGATGAGGAGGAGTTTTCGCACGGAACTCTGGTGTACGGTCACGCACATTTTCTCTTCCTTAAATACAAACAACCAGTCAAATATCTTCTCAGTTTTCACTTCCACCATGAAAACAAGTGGGATGCCCACATAGAAGAACCACAGTGACTTTGCTTGAAAAGCACAACTGATACAAATAGAATTTACTTAACAACAAGACGAGTGAAACATAAAAAGACAGGAAGATACTGAAAGGTTCCACTTACATATTTTATAAAATGTGATGTGATTTACAAGAAGAAGATTAGTGATTTTTTTTTTTTTTTTTTGTAATTATACCCCAATGCACCAGCAGATATCAGGGCACTTCACTTCTCTGGATATTTTTTAAAAGAAACCTCCAAAGCTTTTGCACTTGTTTCCTGTTAGACTTATTTCAATTTGATGTGTGTTATATATTTTGCTCTTCTGAACGTTTTTATTGTAATTTTATTTATAATTTCCACCTTCTCATATGCATTCTGGTATTATTCTATTTGAAGAAATCTCTTTGGTGAGTATGGGTTCTTGCCGACCCCCGACCCAGGCCACAGTACAACACAGCTAGTGCTGATACTCCTGTTTATTACTGAACATCAGTATTTGGCATATCTGCACATGAAATGCCACAAAGCGGAAGACCTTATTTGATTTGAATCATGAATGCGAAATCATTCACATCACGCAAACAACAAGATGAGGTGAGCGATTAGAAATTTAGATCAGTGTGTCTTTTCTGTTCTTGAGCCCATTGCGCTGCGTCATCATGATGTTTAGCCGCTACGCTTGAGTGTGTGGGAGAGGCGAGGACACACGCGCACGCACACGCAAACACATACACACATAATACCAGGATGCATCATTAAGCGAACCTCTTCATATGCTAAGGAGCGACTGCCCTGTCTCACTGGCTGATCCTCGGCTCGCATTGAGTGCAGCCATGTTTGAAACTACCTATTGAAACTATACAGACATATTCAGCTGAATAGGAGCCAGCAGCCTGAGAGGGAGTGACATTTAAGATCATGAAAGCGGTGGAGGAATTCATTAACCTTAAACACACGGTTCATTCTTTCTCTAGACATTATCAGAATCTACAAGTTGGAGGGTCACCTCCTCAGATCAAGCTGTTTATCTCTCAGCAGAGCGAGCTGCTGCAGGCAGAAATTTATGATGAAAAGCTGAAAAGTAAAGCAGACAATATTGAAACAGTCAGGTTATGTTGATTTATTTCACAAGTGATACATTTTCATGACTTCTCACAGTTTAATCCCAGTGACATTTTGGAGAAAACCTGGATTTCAGGAGGTGGTTTATGCTAATGAACCTGCTCTCACATGAATAAATGCATAATTTAACCCGAGCTGAGTTGTGTTAAATGCTTCTCCTTGGCATTGTTGCAAATTTCAGTTTAGATGGATCAGTCACATGAATTTGTTGCTAATGGCGGGAGGGGAAGTGTTTCTTCATAAGCTGGTAGAAGCGGTGTTTAAGCCTGCCGTCTGGGTTTTTGGGTGTAGAAGAGGCTGGGGATGAGGATGACGCAGAGGTAGAGAAGGAGCCGGAGGAAGGTCCCTTTACTAATCTTCCTTTACTAAGTGAGTTAGTTGAATCACACACTCTCTTTCTGGCTTCTGGCAGGTGGCAGGTACTTTTGCTGTTTACGTCTGTCCTTGTCGCTGGAGCCCTGCATACGGTCTCCTCGTCCTTGAGTGGACGGCGCAGCCTGGCTTGGCAGAGTAGAACTTCCTCGTTGGCCATCTGGGGGCTCTGACTCAAGGTGATGAAGCCGTACGGGGTGGTGATTTTGGTTAGGTGTGGCAGGGAGAGGGCAGCTCTGCTAGCGGGGTCCAGGCAGTGCTGAGCCTCAGGGAGGTAGCAGGGGAAAGACATGTCCCTCTGAAGACAGGGCCTCCTCTGGATCAAAGGATCTGAGACACTGCGTTCAGCCCTGTGACCTGACAGAACCAAACTTGAGCCTGACAATGATGAGGAGAGTGTGGAGCAGGTTGGAGAGACAGGCAGCTCCTGCTCAGCCCCATAATTCCAGGATCCTTCCCCTGGATCCGCATCACTCCTCTCCGATGATCTCAGACTGTTCTGCACCGACAGACTTGGTATCGTGAACTGTGGGATGCTGTCAGGTGTCAGGATAGTTGGGAAAATGTTGTCTTGGCTTGCCTGGCTGTCTGATCCTAAAGAGCACCCAAAGGACTTTGCGTTGCTGGTGGCCCCTAAGAGTGCACGGATCCCTGCGCTGCTGTGCCTGCGCACTGTGGAGAAGTCAGCTTTGGTTCCACTGCAAATGGCTCCGATGCTGAAGGTCCTGGTGACGGTGGTTTTCTCCATCTCTCCGGCTTTATTATGAAGAGGAGCTGTGACAGAGAGCTTAAATACTTCTCTCTGCTTTTTGTCCTCCACCAAATACATCAACAGTTACGTAAATGTGACGAAGGCAGCAGGCGGAAATGGTTCCCAAACAGGGAGCCTCTCAAGAACGGAGGCGTTATGACGATCCGCGCTCTTAAACCTCTTCACATACTAAGCAGCTCTCTGAGAGTCTGCTGGCTGTTTAAACAATGCAGCCCGAAGTTCAGCTTGAACAAGGGTGTACGCATGAGCGCACCGTGTCACGGAACACAGTGCTCATTTCAACCCATGTTTAAAACATCTCTATTTGGAATGATTCAACTTGAATTATTATCATTTAAAAATTGCACAAAAAGCTGCATAGGCCCTTCTGTTAAAAGTCAGTCCCTCTATGTGAGCGGCCTCTGCAGTGAATCAGATCTTAGCAAGATGATATTGTAATGCTTTTTCATTAAATGTTCTTGCGCACAAATTTTTTTTTTTTTTTTTTAGCCTTCTATTCAGTCTTACAGACAGGAAGCAAAGCCTGCTAGCTATTTGTAACTCCTGGCTCTTATTGCGTAACTCTTTGTCATGAGTCTTTGCAGACCTGTGTGATTGACAGTTACAAGAGGAACACAAAAGATGACATCAGGAGTGAGGAGTTGAATACTGCCCACCAGGCTATGAGATGTAAATCTGAAATAGAAGCGATGTGCTTCATGATAATTTATGTTACTTTATGTCAAGAGTTTAGCTCACTAAACTCAAGCTCAAGGCCACTTTTTTTTTTTGGGATAAAGCTGCCATTTCCAAATATGATAAAAGTAAAAGTACACTGCAAAAATACAAAATCAAATCAGGTTATTTCACAAATTTCTAATCAGATCATCTCATTATACTCAATATAAGACAGAAACACTGAGTATCCCCTCAGTGGTAAAGGAGCTTGATGTAGGAAGTTTGTCTTTTTTCAAGATTATTTCATTCTATAAGGTATTCTTGGATTGTAATAGAGACAATTTCTTGGAATATTTACTCATGAATATTTATATGGTCCTGTAATAAAGCCTGGATAAGGTGCTGTCTTATCTTATACGGTCTTATATTAATTGTAATTATATTAATAAAGAAGGTCGTAGATAATCAGATTTGAGAATATTTGACTTTTGTAATGTTGGACTAACGTTTACGAGTTTGTTTAACCAGCAGCATGTGGCTTTATTTCACGTGACCAACACGCGCTTGGTCTTGATTAGCTGGCTTTGCTGATTGATCGGGGCTGATGGTGCAGGTGTGTTAGTCCGAATTGATTGGCTCCTCCGCCGCAGCTTCAGGATACATTTCTCCCTTCAGTAGCCCCGGGAGTAGAAGTCCCCTCCTCAGGCTGACCTCCTCTCCCCGGCCCGGCAGGTACAGCAGTCTGTACCCGCAGCAGCAGCATGACTTGTGAACACCGCAGAGATGCCGTGGCGCTGGAGCAGGCGGCCGACAACACGGAGGTAACGTGTACTGTCTCCTGTGGTGAACCCGCTGGTAGGGTAGGTGCATGTGGTAAGTGGTTCTGACCAGTTTTCTGTGGCCGCCCACCTGTAGGACCGTGTGGTGAGGAGGGGCGGTGTTCTCCGCTCCGTGCTGCACGGCCTCTTCTGGCCCTTTGGGCTCGTGGTACGTTCTGATGCTAATGCTAATCAGTCTTTTCAAGCTTAACAAGAGACTGACGTCAGCTTCACCCGCAGGTCCGAGTGTACCGCGGGTTTTGGTGGGTGCTGGGCTTCCGACAACCAAATGAGACGATTGCGGTTACACCCGCGGTCTCCAGCCCTGCACGCCAGAGCCTCGCCGGCCGCAAGCGCCTGCACCCGTTCACCCGCCTGCTGCTGAGGATCATGCCCCGGTGGGTACAGGGCGCCCTGGGCTACCCGCTGTCCAGCTGCATTGGCCGCTCCCTCTCCCCAGGTAACCAGTTAACCCTTCCACTTGTGTGGGTCTAACTGGACGTGTCAAGCGAGACGTCGTAATTGGGGGGATGTGTCGTGATTTTGCAATATCATACAATATTAACTCCTATTTTAGTGAAGCCAATGATCAAACAGTATTTTTTTCATTGCATGCCCGTCTTATTAAAATGCTTTTGTGTCTCAGAAACGTAAACTAGTATAGTCTTGGACTAAATCTTACAACTTTTCTAAGAGCTTTTGATTAGCAGATCAAAGCTTTGACTCTCATTCACTGAATTAAACTCTTAAAAAAATGTGACTAGATTCTGCCTTAGATGCTAAAACTGCCAGCTGCTTCCTTGAAGCATTTATAATACACTTAATAGTTTTTATTTGAAACTGGAACACATTAGTTTTTAAACAGCTGGGGAAACCAGCAGTGAGAGGGAATGACTTGGGGCTATGTGGAATGTAGGTCATGTTCATAAATAAATTGGGATGTAAATTTAAATGCATTAAGTCTCAAACACTGCAGTCCTAGTTGTGATGGTGTGGCAAGAACTGAACTCCAGGGAGGCTTATTTTTGCCACTGATGGGGAAAATGCTATTTGTAGTCTTTACTCTGCCTGAAGACAATCCAGAGGTGTAGTTGTAATACAAGCAGTTGCTGACTATGGCAGTACAAAGTAAACTTCCCTAAATGAGCTTGTTTCCCAACAGAAGTCAGAGCCTCTCCCACTAAACCTTGTGGGAAGGGCAGCAAGAGGAAGCAGGATGACCTGGATGAAGATGAAGACGATGAGCATCAGACCTGGGTGGAGGCACTCACTCAGGAGCTTGCTGAGGATGAAGGTCCTGAGGTGGAT
The DNA here is from genome assembly GCF_037954235.1 of Aulostomus chinensis. Lineage (NCBI taxonomy): Eukaryota > Metazoa > Chordata > Actinopteri > Syngnathiformes > Aulostomidae > Aulostomus > Aulostomus chinensis. The sequence continues at coordinate 17,755,669 of NC_141333.1, read as the reverse complement.
CCTGACTATGAGGTTGGTGCTGGGGGCCTCTAACAAAAGCAACTACACAAGCTGCATACAAACATCATCTACTGGTGCACGAGTTCCTGCAGCGTTAACGCGAACGTTAATGTCCACCATCTTCCAGCCCAGTACTGTGGAGACGGACAGTGACGAGTACTGCTCTCACAACAACACAGAAAGCGACATCGAGACTCATGGGAAGGGCGTAGTCATTATTGAAGATGTGAACACGGTAAGATCCCTCGAGGCACCATTAATGTGAGATCAGAAACACCAACTTGTGTTTTTTTTTTTTTTCTTCACCAGGGGGAGCTGGCCACACTTGCTGAAGTCCCTGCTGTTTAAATGTCAAATGTTATTTCAGTATTTTTGTATGTTTGGTAATAAAATTGGACTTTCATGACATTTGCATGTTTTACCACTAGATGGCAGTAGTTGTTCGTTCACTTTGAATAGAAAACTGAGGAAGGATGTCAATTGTTACAGACCTATTTGCATTTTCTTTGGAGGATGAAGACAAGATCTCTACACTGGGGGGCTTTATAAATGAAACATCAAAATGATGAGCTGAAGTTTTTTGCTCTACCAACTGCAGTCAAAACTCAGCTTGTGATGCAGGATGAGAAACTTTTCACTGGGGAAAATTAACCCCGGAAACGCATAACTGAACAAAGTTTTGACAGCTACCTCAACACATGATCTGCACGGTTTCAACAGGAGTGTGTGGATGTGAGGGCAGCGTGCCATTGTGGTTTGGTGTCTCATGGTAAAAATGATCCCAAGTTGCCTTGTCAACTAAATTTCAATGTCTCATTTTAAACAACCTGCCCATTATTGGGTATAACTTTCAATCAGAACGTTGAGTATCAGAGCTCAGCATCCCACTGGCTCTCAGCTGCAGGTGGGGGGGGCAGCTGCCATGTGGCTCTCTAGTGTATGACTGGCATCAGAAGAGGCTGCTGAGTGCAATTTTTTTTTTGATGCCCACTGAGTTGCACCCCCTCTCTCCATCTGCAGCCTCCTGTTCACTGCAATGAGTGCAGAGCTGTGTTTACGGGAGTAGGTGGCAGGCTCCAGTGAAGAGTCCTATGAACCTCTTGAAAAGGACGAAACCAGCACTCACTCAGCTATCAGCTCCCACGCTGAAGGTGAGATGCTGCCACTTGTAGAACTGATCCTGGTTTGGAGGTGACATCATGCCCCCACCCATCCAGTTTCAGATTATTTGTTACAGTTCATCTGGTTTAGGTGCATGTTATAGGATAATGGCTGCAAACTTACAAAAGTTTGTTGAGCTGTTATTCAGGCGAACGATACCAGGTTCATGTATAAACTCCAGTTTAATAGTCTAAAGGCGTATTACTCCATCTGTGGAAACAGGTGCTTTGTCAAAGTCTGGGCTTAGAAACTCAAAGATTTTAAACAGGAGGAATCACAAAATGGATGTTTGAAAGATTAGGGAAGCTCTGCTGAAGAGGCTCCACGTGTCAGTTATATCCATTCATGTGAGTTGAAGCAGAAAAATTGCAGAGCAAAACAGATATTTGATAGCTGGAAAAAAAGTTTCTCCACAAGGTTCATTTTGGAGCTTCCAGTCATATTTTTAAAACGGATGAAAATTGCCATTGACGTACGATAGGCCTTTTTCCCAGAAGCCGTTTTGACATGTTACTGCATGAACACAGTTTAATAACATGAAATATGGTCCTATTCCATTCAGTTTATAAGGGTCTGGGTATTTGGACCTTTTAAGTCTAAGTGCTCTGTTGGGACTAGTTAGTTTGATGCTAAGTCTTTGACTTAGAGACACAATCATCTCAGCTACTCCAACTAACAAACCAAATTGTCCCAGAAACAACCTTGCAGCACCAAAAGGTCATCTAGAACATCCATCCATCAATCTATCCTTTCATCCATTTTTTCCACTTATCCTGTTAAGGTTTTTTTTTTTTGTGTGTGTGGGGGGGGGGGGGGGGGGGGGGGGCTGGAGCCTATCCCAGCAGCCTTCAGGCGAGAGGCGGGGTTCACCCTGGACAGGTCACCAGTCCATCACAGGACCAACACATAGAGACAGACAACCATTCACACTCACAGCCACACCTACAGTCAATTTAGAGTATCAATCAGCCTCGTCCTCTCTTGATGTCTTTGGACTGTGGGAGGAAGCTGGAGTACCAGAGAGAACCCACACAGGAACAGGGAGAACATGGAGACTCACACAGAAAGATCCCGTGCTGGAGCCGGGGCTCGAACCTGGAACCTTCTTGCTGTGAGGCGACAGTGCTGACCACTGCACCACCGTGCCACCTTCATCTAGAACAAATCATTACAATTAGGTGATAATTATAGCCTACAACCTCAGCTAGTGTAAAATAAAAGTTAAAGTGACACTGATTGGGTCAACCATCAAACAACCTTTTTGAAAAGCTTTGAAGGAATTTACTGTTTTGGCTTGTGGAAAGAAATGAAGTAAGAATGCTTTCAGAAATATTGGATTTAATTGAATTGTTTAGCTTTTTAATCAATTTATAAAATTCAAAGTGAGCAAACAGAAATCTAAATCAAATCAATATTTGGTGTGACCACCCTTTGCCAATCAATGACTACTGTACATCTTCTAAGAGTGAAGTGTAAAATTTGAATTTATGTCTGGACTATTATATATGCAACCTCTCAAATGTTTGTGTGTAAATTCCATCCATTTTCTTCCTCTTATCCTGTTAAGGGTAGTGGGGGGGGGGGGGGGTGGCTGGAGCCTATTCCAGCAGCTACAGGCAAGAGGCAGGGTTCACCCTGGACAGGTCACCAGTCCATTGCAGGACCAACACATAGAGACAGACAACCATTCACACTCACACTCACCCAGGGGGGCAACATGCAAACTCCACACAGAAGGATCCCGTGCCTGAGCTGGGACTCGAACCCATAACCTTCTTGCTGTGAGGCGACAGTGCTGACCACTGCACCACCGTGCCTTTAAGTGTAAAGTCTCTCCTAAGAATGTGTACATAACTGCTGCAACCTGCTGCTAACATGCTAGCTCCCTGGAATAACTCCTTATATTATGTGACCATGGTCAGTTTTAGCACTACACTTGTGTGAATGAAACGTGCAACTGGTCTATGACTGATGTTTGTTTTTGGTGAACTCCAGCTGACTCCCATTTATTCCTGAAAACACTTGACGTTGTTTTTGCAAGGGAACTTCCTCTTTTCTTTTCCTCCAATGTTTTTCTCCTCCCGGTGCAGGTGCAAAGGCAGCAGAGAGCACATTGGTGTGTATTAAAACCTTGTGATGTTTGTGTGTCTGTTGGTGGGTAGGGCAGCGGCAGCAATGAGAGCGGGAACTGGGGGGGTCTCTGGGGGTTCTCATGGCTGTCTGAACGTTTGAAGGGTAGACTGCTTCGTTGAGACGACGATAGAGACTATCGACCTCTATCTGGGCTGTTTGTAGCCAGCTGGAGACCACTTTTAAACCCGGAGCTCCATCTTTGCCTTTCAACTGCAAGGTGAAAAGAGAGGGCGTCTGGAGGGGCTGTAAATTTCAGTCCCAGGTGTTCTGCTTTATAAAAGGATCTTGAATTGGTCTTCTGTAATGGGTGGCTACATGCAGAGTGATTTGCCGAGGTGATGAGTTCTGAAGCTTGGTGGGTATGTTGTGGACAGCCAGTGCTTTAATATTATGTCACAACCCTTCATCTGATTTATGTGAGCAACAAGGGTGTTGATGGAGCACAGATTACTCTGCAACCTTTCTTACACACGCACACACACTGCAGAGCTGCGACTCTGACTTGGCGACTTCGGCTTTTTGTCACCTTGAATGAATGGCAGCAGGTGCCGGCTGATCCCCCCGGGCCCCCAGACTGATCTGCAGGCTATTATCTGCTGCATTACAATGCGACACTGTAATGTCAGCCAGCCAAAGAGCTCCAAGTCACTCCTCTTACTTTTCCAATGTAACCTTGCTTCCACCCCCCCACTCTCACAGCACGGCGGCCATGCAGCATGTGCCGCTGTACCTCCAGCCTAATGACCAGCTGTCCCCATAGATTTCAAGAGCATCCATCATCTTCAGAAAAGTGGAGCGGGAAAAGAGGCGTGAAAGATGAAGCAGACGGACGCAGGCTTCAGTTAGCTGTACACTTTGATGCTGGGGAGGAGGGAGGGGCAGCAGAATGAGAGGGAGGGGAATGCACAGTAGTTTTAGGTTTTGTGAATGTTGATCTAAATGCTGCCAACACGGTTTGGTGGAGGAACTCTCAAAGCCTAACCCCCCCCCCCCCCACACACACACACACACTCACACATAACTGTGCTCCTCCAGTGTGTGAGGTTAGCTCACTTCTGATGCTGCGAACCAAATCAGTTCACGCATTTTTTAACCCCCTCCTGAGCCTCGGCCCAGAGACTGACAAGTAGAAGAGACAGACAGATGGGGGTAGTGTCAGTTCAGGTGCTCAGACGGCGTGTAAAGCTTTATTGACAGTTATTAGTCACAGTGGAGGCGGACTTCTCCTCTTGTGTCTCTCACTGTTGACTTTATTTTATTAGATTTGTTCACATCATCTGGAGGATTTCTGTCACACACACACACACACACACACACACACACACACACACACACACACACACACACACACACACACATACACAGAAGCCTGACTGAATGTGAGGGACAGTTTGAAAGGTCAAAGATTTAAAAGTCCAGAGGAGCTTGTGGGCTTTATTTGAAAATGGGTGTTTAGATTGAAAGTGCCTATGATGCATTTATGAGTTGCTGAAGTGTGTAACTTTTGGCAGATTGTTTTCCTCTGGTTGAGTTGTGCCAGATTGTTGGGTAAGTCTTGGCAAGTGTCTGATTAAAAATGTGATTTTGCTGTAGCCAGACCTCTGAGACACCACATAGGTCTTTGATTAGTTCATTATCAACACTCATTCATTATTCCACTAGAAGTACAGATACTTCTGTAAAAAAGAAGTATTAATCCATTTCAGCTCAAAAATGTACTCGAGTATAAAATAATTATCTTTTTTACACTTTGTTTATTTATTTTTAAAAAATATTTCTTCACATTCGCGTGTCTCAAACTCCCCATCCCTGACCTTATTTTTACCACGTGAGCATGACGAGTGTCTTCATCGAAGTTCGGGACAGTATATTTTAATTGCCCTTCTGTTTGGAAAATATCTATGCAAAAAGTCATGTGTGGAGATGTATCCTACTGCTCCATCATACGGGCAAAATTATTTCAGCACCAAATTTTAAGTCAGCAATTTTTTAAAGAAAAAGAATGAAAAGTAAATGTCCATCCATTTCCTTCTGCTTATCCTGGTTGGGGGGGGGGGGGGCTGGAGCCTATCCCAGCAGCCTTCAGGTGAGCAGGAACAGGGAGAACATGGAGGCTCCACCTGTGCTCGAGCCCGGAATCTTCTTGCTGTGAGGCGACAGCGCTCACCACTGCACCATCGTGCCGCCTTAAATGTGAATGTGAACCACATAATTTCTTGAAGCTCAAACATCCCTCACACCAACGTTACTCTGACTTCCATTAAACTAAAAAGCTCAGTTGATCTGTTGGTGTCTTAACCGAGAGTGTTGAGAATCACTATAAGCTACTTTGGTTGAGAGCGTCTGCCAAACGCTCCCAATATAAATGTGAAACACTTGATGTCTACATTTATAGTGAAAACTCACAGAAAGTCATGCTTCACACAGTTTTGGGAAATGACGTCGACAGTTTTCACTACATAGATACACAAGTGTCTCTGAGTCTTTCACCAAGATATATATATATATATATATATATTTTAATCTCAAATTTAATCGTGTGATTTTTTTTACTGAGAATATATCTTATAAGTGTATTAATGCATGTGCCGTCGTGATTTTAGATTTAAATTTGCACTTTGTGTTATGAATGAGATCTCAAGTTTCAAAGCCAAAGCCTCCATAATATAAAATATGACAAAAAATATCTGAGTGTCAGTGTCTGAAAAACTGAAGTGGCAGCAGGTACAGCTCGTGAATAAATACACTTTGGTGCTTTCCACCTCATGTTTCCTTTATCTGCCAGAGAGGCCTTCAAATCTCCATCCCCCTCTGGCTTTCCTCCTCAAACTGACCTGGTCAGCTGGTCATGAACATCCAGCTGTTGGAGGAATATGAAAATTTCAATTATTGGCTGAAAATAAGAAAAACTTCAGGAGAAGTTTGGTGTATCTACTCTGAGCCCAGATCAGTGCTTTAGTCTTTGACTGTTTTCTAGAAGCACCCACTGAGGATGGACTGTATATTCCTTGAATGACGACTGGAAGGAGGCTGCCAACAGTGCACCCACCTGTTCACATGTTGAGACGGGTGATATCAGCTTGATATCTGAGACTGCTGTGGGCTTCCAACACAAACATGCAAAATGCTACAATATTTCTTTGTCTATAATGAGCAGTTCCCTGTTAGTCGGTTAAATTTGCTGCTTCCTGAGATCCAAAGAAATCAAATGGGTAAACATGTTCTGTAGCAGGAGCTTGTTTTTGACAGTCAGGTAATTTGACGGTATAGTAATGCGCTCGGCTGCACGGTGGTGCAGTGGTCAGCACTGTCGCCTCACAGCAAGAAGGTTCCTGGTTTGAGTCCCGGCTCCAGCACAGGATCTTTCTGTGTGGAGTCTCCATGTTCTCCCTGTTCCTGTGTGGGTTCTCTCTGGTACTCCAGCTTCCTCCCACAGTCCAAAGACATCAAGAGGGGACGAGGCTGATTGATACTCTAAATTGACTGTAGGTGTGACTGTGAGTGTGAATGGTTGTCTGTCTCTATGTGTTGGCCCTGTGATGGACTGGCGACCTGTCCAGGGTGAACCCTGCCTCTCACCTGAAGGCTGCTGGGATAGGCTCCACCCCCCTTAGTAATAGGAATAAGCAGAAGACAATGGATGGATGTAACGCGCTCATGTTGTTGTGGCTTGTGTGAAACAGATCATCTTGGCAGGGATACAAGCGAAATCGGTTCTTGAAGTTTCTGGAAAGATGTGCAAATGTGGGAATCAGAGCAACTTTGACATGAACAAATTCTGATGCCAGATGACCAGAGCCAGAACAACAAGTTACTCAATTTATTCCACTTGTCACAGTGTAATGATGGAATACAAGCACATGTTGCTGTATTTCTTCAGACTGGTCAATTCCTTGACTGCCTCGGTCACTTCTACAGGAGGTGCCATGCAGCACAGTGGTTGTACTGCTACACCCACTGGTGTGATGACAAATTGTATTTACAAACCATCTAAAAAATGAATTATTATTTGGGAAAAAAAAAATCAATATTAAGAGCTGGATCATCAATATGAGTCTGTGACTCCAGACCTAAACAGCTCGGACTTAAGCCATTTAAAGCTTGGAAGGATTTTTTTTCTTAATTTGGATAATGATATGTGAAATCAAATCAATACCAGTGATGGATCCTTTGAAGAAAAAGTAATCAGTATCTAAAACATAAAAGCACTCATCATGTAGAGTGGATCCTACCACTATCGATTTTGTTATTACAGATGCAGTAAAGCATTAATAGAAAGCATCATGGCAGTATTTCAGCGATATAGCAGGGTGAGGAAATAATAAATACATCAGGTTTTCACTTTCAAGTTCTGAGCACCACTGACTGACATCTCCTGCAGCCTGGTGTAGATCTAGTTGTGGAAGGAGGCTCATGTATTTCGGTCTAGAGGTGCAAACAGCCAGTGAAGACGGTAAAAATAGCTCAAATAAATGTAGAGGAGTAAAGTGTTTCACCTCTGAAGTATGCTGGGGTAGTACCTTAAAGCAGAACGAAATAGAAATACTGAGTACAGCTTGAACTTCTGTTGAATGTTGATCTCAGTTTATGGGATCCTTGAACGACCTCAGAGGAACGTCATCTCCTGCTGTGAAAAATCTTGTTTATCCGGGATGATCTCTAATGTTTGAATCTGTTTGACAGTGACCTTGTTATTCCGGTCTAATGAAGTGGAGACCAGCTGTTTCTTTGATGTAATTCTGTATTGTGTGTTTTTTTTTGTTTTTTTGTCCTCTCATATTTAAAAGCAACACTTCTTTTCTACTCTTGATCACACCAGAGAGTTTTTAGGCCATCCACATCTTGAGATGCATGCCCACCCTAAACTTCTCCTCAAATCCCCACATGCCTCTTCCAGCACTAATTACCAGCTGTCCAATTAGCCCAGATGTTTGGCTGTTTACTGATGTTGGGAAGTTGTAATATTTGGGTAGAACACCACGTAGGAGCTTTATATATAAAAAAAAAAAAAACAATGCATTTTTTTGTCAATTATCCTACTGATGTGTCGGGTAGATGTTTCACATTTTTGTCACTTAGCATCTAGCTGTCAAGGCTGTTTTGGGATCTTGCGCTCTGTGTCTGCTGTAGTTTTGGTTTTCATTATGTTTCTCCCTACAACTCTGTGTTGTCTGGACCTTTTGATAATGTGCCAGGCACAGCTGAGTGACAGCAGTCACACCATGCAGGGGGAAAACTCGGTTTCCTATCAGTAACAGCAGGGAAATAACTGCAGAAAAAGGACTTTTGAAACCCAAATGTAACAAATATTTTGTTCCAGAGATGTCGACTGTGCAATTAGGCACACTGAATACTGCTATCAGTGGAAGCAGCATCGTGCAGCTTGAGCTAAGAGTTAAAGCATCATTTTGTACACTTGTATATAAGGACAATAGTAGCTCTTCCTCCAGCTTAGGTCATTTTAACTGCTGTGAATGAAACTCCCATTAGCTTCCAGTGCTGCCTTCAGGTGCTACCTCAGATTTCTGTTCACAGACCAGCACTGGATGTGTATGGAGGAAGCTGAGAGAAGAAGAAGGAAACATTTAATTACTGCAAGTCAGTGTGATGGCAGCAACTGCATTTTAACACAACGGTTAACTGACCAGATGGTGGTCACAGTAATGAAATAAACCATGATGCATGAAGGATGTCACTGTAGACCAAAAGTAGATTTGCATTCCTCTGTGTCTGAACCTCGTTATTAAATTCAGTTGTTTCACATAAAATTACTTTACGGTACAGCAGTACGCTGCTAATACTGTCAATGACAGGTTTAATTAAACCAGCCATGTTTATCTATTACATTTATTTTAAGACTTGTATCAGCAGAGGCTGCTACAAAATGCTGCTTTAAAAGTTTACTCACTTGTCTCATCTTAAATGGACAATCCATGTTATCAATATTAGCTTGCTAAAAGCTGGTAATTTCACTGTTCTTCTTTCTTCCTGAGGTTCAAGCAGCTCCACTTCAAAAATCCAACTCATACACTCGTCTTCAGCCTTCCTCATTGCTTGCTACATCAGCAATGTTAGTGTGAATTCTCTCCACATGCTCTTCAGGTCCTTGTGCCGTTTCAGGAAGCGTCAATATAAATAGACTGCACTTGACTTCTGTTTTTATTCAGTTCAAGTCTGATTCTGCAGCTGCTTCACCAACATGATTCCTCTTGGGGTAGCATTTCCAATGGTGGGAGTAGTGCAGAATAATTCTTATAAAACAACTAATTACTGGACATATTAACAGTAAACATTCTGGTTATGAAATATATAACCCTGTAACTGCTGAATTCATTAACACATCAATGCAATTCATTGCCACCCATGCTAAACACTAGAGGCACAAATAGACATCTCCCTGATGCTGCAGAGCAAACGAGACACACAACATAAGTTTGCGATAGGACAGCCTTGGTTTGGAGATGAAAAGATGGATGCATGATGTAAATCTGTGAGTAGATGCACACATTTATTGATTTAAGTCCTATATTAATGTTTCCCTCAGACACCCTCAGGATGCTGCCTGTGTTGATGATATCTGAGATTGGTGAGCCAACAGGAAATGAAACTAGGAGGTATAACATCACAGCCTCAACAGCACATCAAGATTGAGACATCTCCGAGGGCCTGAGGCCACAGACTATAACACTTCCACACACTTCTTTGTAAACTGTCTGGAGATGCTGGCATTTAATAGGCTTTCATTTCTTATCTCCTCTTTTCTTCTCACCTTGGCTGTCTCATTCCTTATTATTGGCCTAAGTAAGTTTATACTTCTGATTCCTTTAACTGTGAAAAGTCATGAAGGGCAATAGCCCATTTGGCCTCTTCTCTGCCTGTGCATCCACACTGATTGGGCTCTAGAAAAGAGACTGAGTTTATTATTTGAATTTGAATACGTTGGTGGTTTAAAAGAGGACGTGGAGGAGACATGATGACTGAAGCGGCTACCTCCAGAGCGAGCAGAGACTTGTGGGGAGGAGTGTGTGCTTCTGAAAACTGAACTAGAGAGGGAGAGAGAAAGAGAGACAGAGAGAGAGAGAGAGAGAGAGCGAGGCGTGTCAGAGCAGCTTTACAGCATTAGCAGCAGGAACAGAACCTGGCAACTGTAGATGTGCTGCTTCACTCCAGCCTCCTTACGTAACCTAAGAGCAGGAAGAGAGCAGCCAGAGGCAAGTGAGCTGGACTGATAAAACTACTGAAGCCGTCCTGATACCCAGAGGCACCAAAACACAGGATGATTGACTAAAAATAAGCAGGAGATAAGAACAATGAGCTAAGAGAGCGAGTATAAAAAAAACAAAACCTTCTCACTCCCATCTCGCTCGATTTTATCCTGGAGCCTGGAATAATCGGACACCCAACTAGAACTGGCTGGCTTATCACCACTGCAGCACCTCGCTGGGATGCTTGCAACAGTGTAACTTTAGAGGCTGCTTTTGATTAATGAGGATGGGCCTATCATCAATTTCCCTTCTGTAAATCCCCTTCACACACACGCGCACGCACACACGCAGGCACGCACGCACGTACGTACGCACGTACGCACGCACCGCTCCTGACATTTATGTGGCTGTGTGCATTGCAGGCAGCGCTCAGCTTAACTCAACTGGTCACCCATCCTAATCGTCTCTTCTGGCCTGGCAGCTAACAAGCCAACAGCAAATTGGAGCAGTGGTCTGTAAGAAAAATCACTGACATTTTGGTTGTGAAGTTGATTATTAGGAGTCCTTGATGTAAAAGCCACGCTTTATTAAAATGATTTTCAAAAAAAATCCAATTTCTGAAACATGTGCTGATAACATTTTTTTTCAGTAAAGCTGGAGCATGGATAATGTCTGCTATTGTGTCCATGTAATTGGTTTTTATTGAAGCCACTGTAGTTGATTCACTTGTATCATCTGCAACAATTTGGATTCCTCTTGTCTGAGCTGTTAAAACCATCTGGAAACAGTCAAGAGAAACATAACCCCAGAGGTTTCAAATCCACCCACTATCCTCTGCTCTGCCACAAATCTGCATACGATGTGGGAGGCTACTGTGTGAACTCACTGATCTGATGCCATATTAAATACAGGCTACACACACACACACACACACACACACACACACACACACACACACACACACACACACACAAAACCAACATAAATCTACCAGAACTGTAATCAAAGCTTCAAATGAAGTGTGCTCTATTACATTCATCATTCTCCGAGGGCTCTGAGAAAAATGGAAAATATAACACTTCAGCAGTTATTACACGTGTAGAGAAATGTTGCTACACTGTCATATATACATATATGTGTGTGTGTACGTGTGTATATATATACACACACATCCACACACTCACACACAGACACGCGCATACACACACACACACATATATATATAAACCTGTATAGGTTTTATTTTCAAAGCTTTTATTTTATATATTGTGCCTATTTCAATAAATTACAACAGGAGGCAAAGGCACATCCTGGATAAACTGCAGTGTGAATGCTGAGAGCCGGAATACTTAAAAGCTGAAGCATCACTGAAAAGCTGAATATTGTGAATATTTCATGAAATATCAGGAACAAATGAAGTCTTATTGAAAAAGCTGAGCCAACATTACAATGCTCTCTGATTGTTGTATTAAAATATGTTTGAAGTCTCTGTTTTTGAATAGTGTCTAATGACAAGGCCTGAACCACACTTGGAAAAAGTGTTAAGATTTTGAAAGAGACCAAAACACTGACAGTGGTTAGAATAGTGGGAAACATTTTAATTAGTAGAAATTAAAGACAAGAGTTGAAATAATCTGAAAAAGTATGAAAGATTTAGAACATTTGATGGTTTGAAGGGAGTTTTGAATTGAAAAAAATGATTAATTGGCCTTGTTAATATTAGCATGCTAATATGTTAGCATCATGCTAATAAGCTAGTTTTGGCAGTAACCTGCAGATTTCTTTAACTATCAGTTTTTATCATGAACATCCTAATGTGTTATGCTAACATGCCAGTTCATAGTTCTATCAGGTATCAATTTTTAGAAAGTAAGAGCAGCTAGCTTTCCACTTGACATCATGCCATGAACCACAATGCATCATTAACACGTGTAGATGGCGTCCAGTGAGGTTGCTGCTGCCCTTCGTATCTGTGTAGGTTCTCATTCATCCAGGTCATCGTAGATCGAAGCGAAGTAAAATCTGGTCAACTGGACGTAAGTTTATCTTGAAGACGTTTCACCTCTCATCCGAGAGGCTTCTTCAGTTCTAGTGAAGAGTGTGGAAACTCCAGCTTATAAACCTATGTGGGAGTGGTCAGTGCGATTGTGGCGGAAACGACCCTCCCGAGACTCACTGGGGAGACTCACCTGGCCTCCCCAAACGAGGCCGTTCGCTTCGAGCCCTTCATATCATTTCATGTGTGGCTACTCTTCAGTTGCCGGCGGGATGTGACCTTTAAGGCATTCCTGCGGTCTCATGATCACAATGTTGTCTCATGTAATGTGGTTTGAAAAGGTTTAAAAATGTAAAAATGGGCTTCACTGATGATATGAGCGGCAGCTGTTACGTTGCTATGGTTACTCCCGCTAAATCAGCTCTCAGTCAGTCAGTCAGTCAGTTGGCAACCACAAAGACACAGCACTTCTCACGTCATTCTGAAACCAATGGGGAGAAATCCCCTCAGACAAAAGCTTCCCGTTTCCAAAGCATACGAACCATTGTCAAAAAATGTTGGTACCGCTGTGATGAGGGAAACGTTGCTGACAAAGGGTGTGAGTCATTTTTTTTTGTTGACTCTGGGACACTGAAGCTGGGACGACAGAAAGACGAGCTGTCCTCTTAAAAATCCTTCTCTGTGTCAACATGGAAGTCAGTGGAGATGAGGGTGGATTTTGATGGTGGTTGCTGACGCTAAAACGTGGGACACTCTTGAGGGTAGATAGAGGGACTGTTTAAAATTACAAAAAATGTTGTCTCAAGTGCTATTTGTGTGAGTCTATTGGCAGTTTTAGCAAACGAGTTTTCACAGTAATTTCACCCTTTCGTCCACTCCAGCCGTGACATCCCGCACTCCAGCCCACACAATACACGCCACTGTTTAAAGACTCGAACAGCTTAAATTGCGATGAAGGTTTGACGTCAGATTTTGAAAAGTAGCAATTCACATTACCATTAAAAGGGCCTGAAGTTTGTATACGTCTGAAGGGTTGAATGGCATCTGTGCGTGAAATCATGAATGAGTTTTAAGGCCTTGCAGTTGAAAAAAATGCAAAAAGATGTGAGGGTGTCTTGAATTCCCATTCATTTTGAATTGGGGGGAAAAAAAAAAAAGAGTCAAAAACGCAGAATATCTTGGAATGTTTGAAGGGTTGGAATGAGAAAAGTAATAGTGAGCCATTCTAGAATTTTCGGAACATTTTGAAGTTTGAACAGAATTTCTAGGCTGAAAATTGCGGGCTGTGAAAAGATTAAAAAAAAAAAAAAAGAGCTGTGGGAATAATGATGATAAAACTGTGGAATAATGATGGTGTGAATACTCCCCTTCTATTCTTTACCATTAGTTGCTGCCTCCGTATTGTATTTGACCTTCCTCATTCAAATATAAGCCACAAAAATAAAGAAAAACGTGAAGAGGAAAGACCCGAGTTGTGTTTCCTCCAAAAAAAATCTTCCTGCTAAATCCTCCAGTCATTTCTAACTTACTGCTCAATATCGCTGAGGCCGAGCTCTCATAATCCCCTCTGACACATTCTACAGGCTGCATATTTCGGATCCGGGTGGAAGTTATTTTCGTCTTGGCTAAGAAGTTGTAGAGTGACATCACGCTGCAGCTGATTAACTGAAAGGGGAAACGCAGATGCACAAGTCTCTAAAGATGCAGAATTCACTTCATAATCCACATTTAGCTCATGAGTCTTCACCGTCATGCATTTGGCTGTGAAATTCTTTATGCTGGATCTATATGTATATATTTGTGGGCTTATCCTTGCCTCCTGTTGGCATTAAGCAGTTTAAAGTCCCTTCCTGCGTTGGTTTTTTTTTTGTGGTAAAGGTGGAAATGAGCTGCAGTAAAGCAGGGCTCAGTAATCCTGCCCTCGATGCCTCGCAGCCACATACTCTTTATTTACTCCTGACAGCTTCAAATTGAAACTGTGATCACATTTTCCACACCGTTCCTCAGCTGCACTCACTTTTCAAGCTGACTGGCCTTAACATAGTGAAGGTTTTTTTTCTTTCCCTCCCCTTGTTTCTCCTCCAGCTGCTGATATCTCTCTTTTCCTTCATCTCTCGCTGCAGTCCAGGCTGCCTTCAGGGATTCATCACTAGCTGACCCCGACATTGTCGTGGTCTCTGTAATTCTTCCAGCCTCCCTCTTCATATTTTTCTCTATCTCTGGATTGGAGGATCCATTTGTTAAGACTGCATCAGGAAAAAGACAGAGTGGACCTGCGATTGGATTAGAAGAACAGAGGGGAGAAGAGGTAGATTAATCAAGGCCAGTGTGTTTCTCTGTGTGACAGCTACAGACAGTTCTGCCATTATCTGCTGATGAAATGGGAGCAAAGACTCCTGCGTTGTTTGCCTGAACTCTCTTTCTCTGAAAATATTTGTTGTCTGGCAGTAAAACTGTAGATTCTCTCTATGAGGAAGAAGAAAGCAGAGATCTATTGAATAAAGTACTGAAGAAAATCCGCGATGACACTTTTTCACTTCAACCTTTTGAATGTTGTTGAGTTCATAGAGCATGTTAAATCAATAGAGAGGAACAGATGGCTTTGGATGGACACACTCATTTACAATTTAAATATTTAAAAAGCCAAAAGAATCTTCCTCCTTCCTTGTCTGACATCACGCCACATGAGCTTACACACACACACACACACACACACACACACACACACACACACACACACACACACACACACACCATCCATCCATCCATCCATCCATCCATCAATTTTCCTCTGCTTATCCTGTTTAGGGTCACAGGGGGGCTGGAGCCTATCCCAGCAGCTTTCGAGGCGGGGTTCACCCTGGACAGGTCACCAGTCCATCACAGGACCAACACATAGAGACAGACAACCATTCACACTCACAGTCACACCTACAGTCAATTTAGAGTATCAATCAGCCTCGTCCCCTCTTGATGTCTTTGGACTGTGGGAGGAAGCTGGAGTACCAGAGAGAACCCACACAGGAACAGGGAGAACACACACACACACACACACACACACACACACACACACACACACACACACACACACACACACACACACACACACACAGAGGCCAAATGTCATGTCTTCTCCTCATGAGGGGGAAACAGGAAATCTACCGATGCCCTGCACATGAGAGTCAAAATGGACAGCAAACATTTGGTGTGTGTGCGTGTTTATGTGAGTGTGTGTGTGTGTGTATGCATCTCCATGGAAACAAGTTTCTGTCAGTGTATATCAAAGTTTTCTCTTCAGTAGAAGAGGAGGTGGGCAGGCTGGATCCTAATCTTTCTTACAAAAGGTGTTTGTTCATGCCACATAGGAGAGGTAAACTCCACCAGCTCCCATCTCTGTGTGTCCCTGTAGTGGACAAGTCCAGCAGGACTGTTATGTGTTGTCACTGTCATACGCTGAAGTGCTTCTGGAGATGCACAGGTTAGTGTATAAGAATAATACAATGTTCGCCTTGAGAATATTTGTCATCTGAAGCAGGAAACACTCAAGGTTCATTTCCTTGCTTTTGTAATTGGAAGAATTTGAAATGGTCATATAAATATAGTGTCTAGTTGACGCTAATTAGTAACTCAATGAATGCAAGAGCACTGCTACTGAGAAGCTGTTCCTATTTCATTCAGGAAACAGTGAAGTTACCACCATGCTAAGCTAACTACATTATGTCTTTGTCCAGGTTTCGTGTGACTCTTCTGCAGCTGTGGCTGCTACCTCTGACTATTGGGTAGGACCGACTTCACTGGCAACTGAAACAATATCATAGCTGATATTTTGTACTCATAAGTACTTTTTGTTTCCTACTGAGAAAGCTGCAGCTTCTCTTGATCCTTGTTGTAACTCTGGCAGCAGCATTTTGAATCAGTCACGGATGTCTCTTTCTTCTACTGCAGTTTTCAGCTTTGTTGATATAAAAATCATCAAGTTTCTGATCCCTGTCAGATTTCTAGGTGGCAGCAGGCCAATGCTGATTTGATATGAAAATGGCATTTTAGCAGTGTTGTTTTTGGCAGGCATTTTAGATTTAGTTTTAGTCTTAGTCTTTTGGACTAAATGCTTCTTAGTTTTAGTCACATTTTAGTCGTTTCTATCCTTGACAGTTTTAGTCTAGTTTTACTAGACTAAAACTCAAAAAGGTTTTCGTCAAATATCAAAGATACCTATAAAGAAAAGATATATGTGGATGTACTTAATAGGCCAATACAGGTGTTAGAATGAAGCACATTGAAATTGATCCAACTTTCAAAGGTGAGTTTTTTCCCCTCTATTTCTTTCTCTACCTTTTACTTTTATTATTTTGTTGCAGAAGCTGACAACACACTGGCACACAATATGAGTATTGTATCACAATAAAATAGGATTAAACAAAAAATAAAAGCACACTTGACTTCCATATCAATGACCACATGTCCTCCATATTGGCTTTAGCTGCTGTTATTGGTTAAAGCATCCAGGTGTGTTGCTTAGATAGGGAACAGCAGCAGGTCTGAAGACGACCGTGTTTCCCTGTCCCACAAACGTGGGTCAAAGCATCTCACTTGCCACCTGTCAACAAATGGACAGGGGTTTTATTCATAACGTGCTAAATTAATAGAAGGGCTGGTTTAAACGAGCCAACATTGGCGGGGCTCCTGGCAGCCCCATTCATTCTAGCTTTAGCATGTAGCACTAGGAAGCGCTCTCTGCACCACGGGGGAGGTGTAACCACCACCACCACCACAAATCTTTAGGCTTAATACAAAAAAGAAAATGCATTACAGGGCGAGCCTCACATGGACTAAAGCTATGCTTTAATCGTCCCTCTTTTTATGACCACCCGACACTGCTGCTGCTGCCGTGGTGTGAGTCTCGTCCCCTGCAGACAGGCCCAGACTTGTCTCTGTGTGTGCATGTGTGTGCGCGCGAGAGGCTTTTAGTGCGTGTGTACTGATGATGGGGGCGTGAACATTAGGACCAAAAGCTACAGATGGCTCCGTTCTGATGTTTGAGCTCTTGATTGACATTGCACGCATGTTATACTTGGCGGAAAAAAACCTGTATGTCTTGAAACTTTGATCGTCCACCCACGAACAATTTAGTCTCGTCTCGTTCTCGTCAGACGAAAATGTACACAATTTCGTCACATTTTAGTCTTTACAGGGCGATGGTGACATTCGTCTTAGTCTCATTTTCGTCATGGAAAAAAGGGGTCTGACGTCGTCATTTTCGTTTTCGTCCAGCGTGATGAAAACAACACTGCATTTTAGTTCTGAATCCAGGATACACTTCAGGAACAGACTGTTGAGGTGACCACCATCTTATATTCTTTCTTTATTGGCTTCAAAAAAATGACTATAGTTTATTCAACTCTATGCATATGACACAGATGAAATGTGACACAGCTCTGTAGTTTAGTGTGTCATCTGCACAGCATATATGTTTTATGAAATCATAAAATTCTAAATAATCTTGGTTCACTGGAGCAAGTAAAGAATGAATACCAGAAGTCTGAGAACATATCCTTGCAGAACTCCACATATTTTGGAGATGTACAGTGTAAAGCTACCAGTTGATAGAATGTAGTCTTTGTCTTGAAGGAACAACTTCAGCCGGCCTAAGAGAGACCAAACCAGTTTTAAAGTCAGTCCAGGTTTAAATAACCTTTTTAATGTGCAGATTGACATATCCATACAGCTTTAATCATTTGACCTCTTATTTTTCAGATACATTGCTTGCAAAAGTAAAGGTTGAGTCCATGCAGAGTCAGCACTGACTTAATCAGAGTTGTGACATTTTGGCAGACCTTACTTCAAAAATGAAACAGCAACATTTTCGTGGCAGAAATACAAGCTGCAACAAGATGAGTCAAATATCTTACTCCAGTTCGATTAAAAAAAAAAATCACATTGGAGCCATATATTTGCCAAGATGCACAGAATATGAGTGAAGAAAGATCAAAAGAAATGGAAAATATATGTATTTTGAAAAATAAATCAAACAAATCAATCAGCAGTTTGTAGAGTTCACCCAGGGATAGAGGAGGCAGACTGGGTTTGTCAAGTACAAACAAAGAAATGTTATTTCTTTTCAGAACACATTTTCAAAAGAATTATATGTGACTCTGTCTTGCCAGTAGGTAGGATGGACAATGAGTGTGTTGGTGGAAGAAATGGTCAGCAAAATTGTGTGTAGTGAACAGCAGAGGTGCAGTGTAAATCCCAGTGGAAGGCCTGTATGTCTGCATATCAGCATGAGCAGATGGCGCAAATAACATTACAATGATGGGCTGTTTGGATTTACCTGGAGAAGCTGAGCATCTCAATTTCACATTTAATAGAGCGAAGTCATCAAATCACGTGTTTAGGAAGCAGAACAGTTGAATGAATGAAGAACAATCGATGGTATACATCGAAAAGGTTGCTCATCTCTGCCAAAATATGCAACGAAAAACCTGCACGAGCAGGAGTGTGAATGAGGAAGATGTCAGGCTTTAATAATTGAAGAGGTTTGGCTAGCCACAGGCAAAATAATCCCTGTTATGCATTTACATCAAAATGTTCACGTACAGTCAAAGAAGGGGTGTTTAAAGGCACCACACAGTGACTGCAGTTGTCATTTCCCCTGTGAAAAAGCAACATGCCTCTGAACATATATCTCTATACTGCTCACCCAGTTAATCCAAGTGTCCCGAAGTCTTGACATGCCAAGTTTTTTTTGGAAAAATGGTGTAAATGACTTGGGGTCAATGTGGACGAGCAGTATAGGGGCATTTTATGGTTTGATTATTTTACCATCACCATGCACCATTCACTTCAGTTGTTTGGGAGGTTTTTGCAACGTCTTTTCCCCTGAAGCTCGAGCGTTGTTTTGTAGATTTGAAAACTTCACCCGACCTCCCATTGGCATGAGGGGGAGCAGATGATGATTGAATATTCATTTTTGGGTGAATGATCCCTGAAAAGTGAATGCACACATTGTGTGATTTGATGTGAAACATGAGCTCATATTTCTTAGTTGTACACATTCAGCTGTGCATTGTTGGTGCCATACACAAGTCTGTGTGATGTGTTGTCTTTCGCATGAAGGAATCATATTTGCTGTCAACTCAGCTCAGACAGTGTGTGTGTGTGTGTGTGTGTACTTGTTACATACTGAGGACTAGAATATGTATTTAACCTACAGAGTGAGGACATTTTTGGAAAGTGAGGACATTTGAGCTGGTCCTCACATCTTCAAAGGGCCATTTGAAGGTCAAGACTTGGTTTTAGGGTCGAGGTTAGAATTAGG
The DNA here is from genome assembly GCF_037954235.1 of Aulostomus chinensis. Taxonomy (NCBI): domain Eukaryota; kingdom Metazoa; phylum Chordata; class Actinopteri; order Syngnathiformes; family Aulostomidae; genus Aulostomus; species Aulostomus chinensis. The sequence goes on along the minus strand of NC_141333.1, from coordinate 17,735,856 downwards.
TTCTGGTTAGGTTTAGGGTCAAGGTTAGGGTCAGGCAGTCAGTTGAGATGGTTAGGTTTAGGGTGAGGGGCAAGGGAATGTATTACGTCAGTGAAAGTCCTCACAAAGATATAAGTACACACATGAGCGTTTGTGTGTTTGTGTGTGTGAAGGATGATGATGACCCGGAGCTGCCAGTCTGTTAGCGCACTGGACAGATCGTTTTTGACAAGACAGCGACATTGTGTGGAATTTCATTTTGCTCTTTGCTTGAGCTGTATATTCTGTAGCCTTTGTGTCTCCTGCAGTGTACTTTTCTTCCTCCTTCCTCCTCCTCCTCCTCCTCCTCCTCTGTTGCAGCCGCTCGCTTCATTTCTGCCTGCCTCAGCTCTATTGAAACACAAAGCTGTGACTGATTCTCACCTGCAGCTTCATTTGCTGCCTCAGCTTGTTCTGGGCTAAACGCTTTAGCTGACAGATGATCTCATCTGGTATGTATTATTTGTTAGCTGCTGCAGTCATGTTGTATGATTTAATTTCATTTATGTCTCCGTCACCCACGACAATATAACCTTTCATATTTTAAAAGTATGGTAATACATTTTTACCGGTTCCCTCCTTTGTCTGGAAATCCTCTATATCTTTGCTAACAGACTCTCTCCACATGTGGCTCAAAATTAAACATTAATTTAACTTTATGACTGCGTTATAAATAATTGATGTGATTTAATTAGCAAACCTAGCAGGGGAATTTACTCTCATCTACAGAGTTTGGATTAGTCCCGGAGCCTTGCCTTAATTAATACATCCGTACCATGCCTGAGCTTGAGTCATGAAATAATAACTTCAATTATATGGAAGCTTCAGTTCTGCTTTACCACAAAAGACAGTGAATGGCATCCTAATATTAGCATGCATGCAAACACATCACAAAGGTGAACTTTATACAGTAAATAAAAAGAGTTCCCAGCATGAGCACAAACAGCTGCTGCTTTCTTATCACCAGGCGCCAATCAATTATTTAACATTTCATTGAAGTCTTGCATGGCTCGATTCTGTCGAGCTCCACCAGTTACTTGGGCTCGTGCACCTATGCGGTGCGATGTTAAATGCAATATTTGTATGGCTGTGATCTGTCACAAACCCTGCTGTAGATGAGAGTGTTTATATGTCCTGCGTGTCCCTGACATTGGCAGGAAGCCTGCGGGTTTGTAAATGTAGCTCAGTGATGTGAGCAGCCGTGCAGAGGGAGATAGTCCACATGCCTTTTGGGAGCCAATGACCCTCGACTCAAAGGCTAGGAGCCATCTCTCAAGTGTAGCACTGACCTCTCTTTGTACCAGGACTGACATTGACCCAGAAACATGCAACTTGCAGACAATTCTGTCACTTTTCTTGTGTGTATTGGGATTTGTAATGGAATGCGGGCTGGTCAGATTTCATCCTTGAAGGGTGAGAATTTGTATCAATTTTTTTTTTTATACCTGACAGACTGTGGCTGTAACATGTGATATGACAGTCAGAAAGAATGGGACCGTTAATTCTATATTGGCTTGTTCAGTTGTAAAGTACTAAAGGTCCTTTGTTTGTGTTGTGGAGCCTCTTTTACTCAGTGTGCTTAAGCCCTGTTCCGACTACACGACTTTTTTTGTCGGCAACACGACCTGCTGTTCACGCTACAAGATTTGTCAGTGATTTTCCCCGTCAGTAGGCGTGGCCGACTGCCCAGCTGGCCAGGAAACTCTTGGACGCAGCGCACACCCCTTTCATTGTAAACATGGACGCGGAGCAGAACGCAGCCCTCCAGGTCATTTGTGCGCTACTACAGTATGTAGCGAAAAAAACAAAAAAAGAGGAAGAGAGTGGGGGCGAAGGAATGGATTGGCAAACGCAGACAGCATAAAGGAGGCGGTACGGTGATGCAGTGGTCAGCACTGTGGCCTCACAGCAAGAAGTTTCCAGATTCGAGTCCCGGCTTCAGCACTGGATCTTTCTCTGTGGAGTCTGCATGTTCTCCCTGTTCCTGTGTGGGTTCTCTCTGGTACTCCAGCTTCCTCCCACAGTCCAAAGACATCAAGAGGGGACGAGGCTGATTGATACTCTAAATTGACCGTAGGTGTGACTGTGAGTGTGAATGGTTGTCTGTCTCTATGTGTTGGTCCTGATGGACTGGTGACCTGTCCAGGGTGAACCCTGAACAGGACAGGATAAGCGGAAGAAGATGGATAGATGGATGGACAGCGTAAAGGCAGGGGTGCTCACGCCAATGCTCAACTAAGCCTTCCAGATCCTCCTGTGTCCACAGAGATCACAAACCCTTTGTAGAATCCATGCCTCTCATCGTTTTTGTTGTTGTTCGCTATGCATGGCTCCCCCGCTGCCAGAGCTCTTTTCGTCTGGGTTCGCGGTACCTCCCATGTCTGCTTTCATTGGCTGCAGCTCCGTTTACGTCATCTAGCACTGCTAGATGTCCAGGACTTGTCGCAGACGTCGCATGCGACCTCCCAGTCCATTGTCTGTGAGCTGTTCACACCTCATTACCTTTGTCACGGCGGTCGTTAGTGCCTCTCCCTGATTTGAGGGAGGGAAGTCGCCGACTTCACTGAGGCCTAAAATTGCGTAGTGCGAACTGGGCTTTAGAATGGTTTCAGTAGGTTTGTGTTGCCATACAGCAGCATTGAGCAGACAGAGATTAAACAGTCACCCTACATTTATTATTATACTACTTTCTCATTTAGTAAATTAGTCCATTTAAGTTTGCATTGATTTTCATTTCCATCACAGGTCTACTAGTGAGGATATTTAATATGATCTTGAATAGAAGTTCAATAAAGGAAAGATGGTCTTTGCTGAGCTGCAGAAGGAATCATTAAACTCATAATACACAGGAAACAAAGGAGCCATATTTAAGATGTGCTGAATAGCTTTTATTCAGTACATTGCATTTTACAACCAAAATTACCATAAATCCTCAGAGATATCTTAGACCCAAAGTGGTTTCATGTGTATTCTCGAGCCTTTTCTATTCTTAGTTTAACCATGAACAATGAAAATGACACAGTGTCGATGCAGAATTTGACACTTTACAATATTAGTAACAGTTAGTTAATACTTAGTTTACTGTTAGCAAGCAGTTAGCTTATGTGTCTAGTGCTCATTGACTATTCATGTTAACTTTACAGGTTAAACAGCACAGATGGATGATAAAACTGGGTGAGGTTGGGGCTTTGGACAGATATATTTTCACCCCTTTACAATAAGGGTCACATGTTTTGGGCTGCACTAATATAGCTATATAAGACCCATTTTAACCATGATCTGGTTAGTTTTAGGCACAAAATAATTTGGTTAGGTTTAGGAAAAAAAGAGCTTTGGGTTCAAGTTTTGATGGATACAGGAAGCCAACATTCGAAGTAAACAGCAAACAATCAAATGAATGATTTCGATAATACGTCTTCACTGAGGGTATGTCTATTTTACATTTGGGCTTTGCCTGAAATTTTTCTTTTTCTACTACCTTATGGGCATTGAATGAAATCACAACCAAGACTTCTTGTGAAATTCTAACCACCCTTGGAGTCCCACTCATCAAAGCTTCACTTCACAGCTCTACTAAGGGTCAGAAACTCTGCAGGGTAGCTTTATGATGATGCTCAGACTCTACAAGTCACAGAAGAATCTTCCAAGACAGTTTGTTTAATCACTAGTTATTCCCAGTGGAAACTGTCAAACTACATACCTTTCTAGTTCTCGCTGCAATGATTTGCAAAGCAGTTTGACATAATGCAAGAAGTCAGAAGCTGCTTGAGGCCCTGTAGCCACTACAGTCTGTTTCCTGCTTACACACATCCACACACTCACACATACAGACACGCGTGCCCGCACACACACACACACACACACACACACACACACACACACACACCGCCTCCCAGTTGAATCTGTATTTATTCTTGCTAATATGGTCCTCAAATCCGAAATACATTTTATGTGTGTTTGCAGATTGACCCCATGTTGTGGGGACATAAATCTGTGTATAAACTCGCATTGAGGACAGTCTCCTCTTTTTTGGGGACAAAAAGCAATTCCCTGAAAAATAAATCACTTCATATTAGGCTGGAAACTTGGTATAAGGTTGTGGTTATAATGAGGGTGACTCTGGATTTAATGTCCTCTGAACTGATGGTAACATGGCTTTGTGTGTCTCCAGTATTTGGGTTTGAAACCACCTTGACGAGGACATTCTCTCAGTCACATTCAGATGTTAGTTTGGTTCCGAGGTAAGAGGTAGGTTATAATATCCATGAATGTCCTCACTTAGATAACATATGCATTAAGTGTGTGTGTGTGTGTGTGTGTGTGTGTGTGTGTGTAGTCTCTAGAGTTCCTCCATGCTGTCTCTTCTCTTCTTTCTTCCTTCTGTCTTCCTCCCCTTTTGGTCTCTCGTCTTTATTTATTGCTTCATCCTTCCCTCTGTCCCTATAGACCAGTTCACATGGGCAAGTAGACTTCTCATCTTTGCTTCCTCCTCCTCCTCCTCCTCCTCCTCCTACTACTACTACTTATTCTGTCTGCCCACACATTTTTCTTCTCCTGGGCTCTCCTTCCCTCTCCTCTTCTCTCCTCTCCCCTCCTCTCCTCCCATGTTTCTCAAAATATCTCTTTGTTTTTTGCTTTTTCTGACCATTGGTGAGTCACCGACCTTTGTCTAAGCCTGTGGGTGTGAGACTGTCAAAACTACACACACATGCAATAATATGTCACATACAGTAAGCACTGAAGCACCTGTGTGTTATTCATACTGCCTGGCTACAGCATGGCAATCCTCACCTCAAGTGTCAGCCTGGTCACACACATCACCTTCAGAGAACTGTGTCATTAAAGAGAATGTGCAGTTATAGCTGAGACTGTAGGGTAGATAATTGTTAACATTAATGTTGTTTAACAGATGCCTTCATGAAACATTCATGTAGGCATTGAATTTGATCGCATCATGTTTCTTGACTGCGCAAAACAAATTTTGCCATTTCTCATCTGGTCTTGAGGAGGAGAAAACATCCTCTCACATTACTTGCGGACACAGATGCCTCGTGTGGCTCTTTGTGTTCATTGATGCCAGGCGAGGGATGAACGTACCTACTGAAGAATATGTCTGCACTGTTTGTGAAGTACGTGTGCCACCTCTGAGCTTGTGTCACCCGCAGGGGAGTCCAGGCAGGGAGACAAGCGGAGCAGCAACGATTACTCACGCAGCCTTTTTCATGGCTGCAGCAGTGAGGAGCTGTCTACACACACGCACACACACACACACACACACACACACACACACACACACACACACACACACACGTGTAAGTAGTGTGGCTGTTTTCTTCTCATCAGTGTCGTCACAATTGCAGTGGAGTCTTGGCGGTCAGCCCAGTCCAACAGAAGCCAAAGGCCAGATGGGCACAGCACGGCACGCACTGTAAGGCTGCAGGACACACTCCTCAACACACATGAGTGTGCATGCAAAGCAGGTATGACACACATGAATGCACAAGCATGCACACCCATTTACTGTATCTTGTGTACAATGACATCATGCACTGAAGCACAGGAACTATCAATATGCGTTGATGAGCACGAGTGAAGGAAGATTTGTAGAGACAGCTTAGGTTGTTTCCACGTGTTTTGTTTTAAACATGGGGTTCTTGTGTTGCTGGCTCGTCAGTCAGTCTGAATTCTGCTGTGAGGTTTTACCAAAAGTTCATAATTCCCAAACAATGGACCCAAATATTTGTCAATCATCTGGCTTTTTTTCATACACCACCATGAAGCAGAATGACATCTCTAAACAATTACTTGATGTCTTTTCAGCTGTTAGTCACCCAATGTTTAATAGCCACAGGCCATTATATAGCACTTTGATTGGATAACCATGAAATTTGATTGTCTAATTCATGTCCCATGCATGATGGATGGATCATCAAAACCTTTGGTTTACTACCAAATACCTGTAAAGCTAATGATTATACCATCAGCCTAATCTGTGATTTGTACTCAGAGCCATGTTAGCATGTTTAGCATGGTGTTCAGTCAGTCAGTCCTGAAAGTTCCAATTGCGGCTCCAGTTTTGTTCATTTGTGTACAGGTGACCCAGCCACTGCTGGATTCACTTTGCAATTTTGCAGTCATACTAAAGATCTTTGCATGGCAAACCTGAGTGCTGCTGTCTGCACCAATGTCGGCTGCATCTTTCCACAGTGGATTGTTTTGTCGATGGTATACATCTATCGGTGGTGTGTTGTCAATTCATTTGAATGGAGTTAAATGAATGGACTCAGTTTTTTGTTCATCTTATTGTACTCTTTGTACTTGCTTGAACTCTGCAACTCTATTATTAGGATCCCGTTACCAATGGCGTGGGCCTTTATAATCCAGGTCATCGTTTGTTAAACACCGCTGTAAATATTCATTGACCTAAAGCCGCCCCTTCTCTCAAAAATGAATGTTTCTTCTTTTTCCTTCAGTTGGATGTTGGAGCGTCACTGTGCAGAATGTTGATGAGCAGAGTTTGACACTTGAAGCCTGTTTTCACATTCATCTGAGGTTGCTTGGGGTGAAGTTAAATGGGCATGATGTGTGACTTCAGAACCACTTTGGAGCCAGACACTGGTGAGTTACCAACATACACAACCAGAGTATGTTTATATGCCTTAGAACATGTCTGCAGGGGGGAAATGGAAAGTTTTGATAAATCATGACATTTTTAGAGGCCACCTCTCTTTTTTAAGCTACTCTCAAATGTACCCACTTGTTCTCTTGGTCACTTTTCAGGAGCTGTTGTCGACCATTCACTGAAATAAGCACTATTCCTCTTTGTTGTGTGTTTTATTTTGAGTGAGTGGGCATCCACTAATGGGCGAATCTGCTTTAAGTTGCCCCTGGCCATCAGCTTGTTGTTTGTCTGTAAGAGTGGATGAGTTTCGGAGAGATAACGCTGCCAGAAGGGTTTTGTAAATCTTGGCTAATGGCATTTAGTCATGGTGAACCGTGGTTTTCGATGTCTGAAGCTAAAAGCAATAATGCTGTTTTGAATAAGGATTTTTCTAGGGTTGAAGTTGAAACTTTAGAGGCTGTGGTCTGATCTGGCTGGATATATTCATCATTTTAAGAGTCTGTTTGCTTTCTTGTGACCTTTTCTTTTCCTCAGTGTTCTGTTTCCTGTAACCATGATTTTCAGGCAAAATTAACTTACTAAGGTACAGGCCAGAGAGTTGCTGACTGACTTGCACGGTGCCTTAAATGTGCCTAAATATATTCAGTCACTTTCTATTACAGATGACAGCGCTAATAGGTCTCCAATGTTTTTATGCTGGTGCATCATTTGCAAAAGGTGCATGAATAATGTGAAAACACAGAGTCTTAGACCAGTGGTTCTCAAACTCCCCCTTTGAAATATTTTTTAGTCAAGTACCCCCTGACACGCACAAAACACTTTTGGTAGAAAATAAAGAGGTACAGTGCTGTGCCATCAGTGTCTGATTTATTAAAGTTAAACAACTTATATCAATGATCTGCGAGCCTTAGCTAATTTCTCCTCGCAAACCCCACAGTGCCTTGGGTGCCTACTTTCGATACTGCATCGGCTCTGGTTTCGCATTCTTTTTCACTTGTTTCTCTATATTTTCAGCAGCATCACTGCTGCGCTTTAGCCACATCTCCATCGTTACAGTGTGTCGTCATGGCAACGGCAGGTTATTGACGAGTGATGTTGGATCAATGGGTCAAACTAAGTTGGTTTGGGGAGAGTCTGTTTTTGTTAAAGATATTAAAATTGAATTCAGTGTATGAACATACATTTGTATTTTATCAAACATTTTACGATATAATTGTTTCTCAAGACTTAATTATGATTAGGATTACTGCTTTTTAAAAAAAAAAACAATTTTTGTAAAGCTTCACGTACCCCCTGGAGTACCTCCACGTACCCCCAGGGGTACACGTACCCCCATTTGAGAACCAGTCTCTTAGACCGTAAGTTGACAAATGGTGGACTCGACTCGACTCGACTTTTCCATTGAACGCTGTCTCCAGCCAGTCATGTGATACAGAAACCTATATTCAGGCAGATCAGACATATTTGCGTCTTGTACAGTCTAATGTGCACATATGATATAAAGTAGCACTCCTCTCTTTTGCACGAGGATGCTGTTTGATCAGGTGGTGGAACAAACCATTAAAACTATTATTAGGGTTAACATGTGTGGGGTTTTACAGGTGTAAACCTTTCAAATTTAAATGATTAAAAACTACAATTACATATATCACCTATATAAAGCATTCACATCTATACATCGTGTCCTGCAGGGGTTACTGGAGTCAATCCCAGCTTGCTCTGGGAAAAAGGCGAGTACACCCTGGACGGGTCAACCAGACAGAAGAGACAGACGACCATTTACTGTATGTTTCTGGGATGTTGGAAGAAGATTGAACACTTTGAGCTACGAGGAAAAAAAAGCATGTTCGGTTACAACTCAGAACCTTTTTTGCTTAAGTAAAATCCATTTAAAAAAGTATTGCTCAATCCAAACATGAGTTCTTTTGTCACTACATTTACCTCTAGGCAACAGTTAAACGGTCTCTGCACACCTGAAAGTCTCGCTGACACATGTTATTAGATCAAAAACTCCCTCCAACTCCCCTTTTGACCCGCAGAACATCATCATCTATTAGAATCTGTGGTGCTGCTTGACAACATGAATTTGGCCAGACGAACGCTTGAGATTTTAAATGCCTATGAAAGACCTATTCAGTATAACTTTGTGTCCTCGAAACATGCACTTCGAAATGCGTATGGAGCAAAAGTTCTTCAAAATGAAACTGGTTTAGAAATTTTCTTGAGTAGCACCGTTAGGGCCTCTGCATGGATTGCAGCTGTGATGTTTTTTCCCCGCTAACTCCGTCCCTCACACCCGTAAAGAGGAGGTGAGGGTACTTTCAATTTGATATATGACTATAGTATCCCAGAGTTGATGTGCAGCCTTTTCACCCTGCACAGTTAGGCAGGTACATTGCCTTCATGGTTTATGTATAACGTATTTATCAACACACACCCTCAGTACATTGCTGCAGGAACCCTTAAGAACATTCAGCTAGAAAAGCCCTTGGAATGTGATTCAACTTCTGCCCTCCAGTGTGACGCATGCAGAGGTGGCGCGTGGTGATTATTGCTGTGCTGGGGTATTATTATAAAACTGCCACAGAGACATATACCCTCTACCTCACATCAAAAGTTTTACCTTGAGCCTCCCAAGGAAATAGGTGAAGGGAAAAATGACATTCATGGAGGTCGCTGCACAACAAAGTATTGCACGACAGCAGTTTGGAAGCAATAACGCAGCAGAAATGTTCAGATTCACGTTGATCCTTTTCCATCTGTCACTCCAAATTGTGACACTAGCGCCATAAGATGCCACACAGGCAGATAGCAGCACAAATAACATCATCGCATAAAAGCTACATAATGTCTTTGGGGAGTGCAGGTATGATGAAACATGGCACAGTCTCCATTTTCACCTGGAGATGACACTCCTGCACTGCCTCGGGCTCTGAATTATGATCTGTTAAGATGTGTGAGGATGCCTGGAGGAAGAGTGCAAGTCTTCCCCTCCTCGGTGGCATCACAGCCCATTAAAGAGTAAAACCAAACTGCTGGCACTTTAGTTAAGCGTGGATAAAATAGTTTGAGTGGCCAATCTACTAGAAAGTACACATTTTTTTGAACAAAAAAAAAAACAAAAAACGAGCAGCTTGGTGGAAAATTTATGCTATGTAGTCTGCAATGCAAAACATCTTTGAATAAATAAGGACTTTAAGGATAAATAGAAGTTGGTGTTCATCTATAACCTGTAAAGCAACTTGAAGGAGAATAAAATTCTCTTTGTATTTGTATTGCTCTTTTTGTAGACATCTGGTCTGAATGTAGCATGTGACGTAATATTTTTTATTATGAATGATGGGCTTTCATTTTTCATGTTAGACATCAGCTGTAAAACATTAGGTTTTGGTTGGAGCCCTCTTTATATTTTCAGGCTAAAAGCTGTTTTGTACTCTTCCCTCACCTGCTGCTGCACACTCGCACACGCTATTCAGTCAGAGTTGGTCAGCTGGTCATGTTTATGTGTTTATGTTTCATTCCTGAACAAAAAAATATCTCGTAAGTACAAAACAGCAAAAAAATAAATAAATAAATTAAAGCTGTGGTTTAAGAACTGTAATGTAGAGGGTTAGTATAGGCTCATAACAATGAAACATTTACAATATACAAGCATGCCACTGTGTTTTGTATAAATAATTCATGTGATGACATTTAAAGTGAACAGATAATACCATGTAAGTGTGCCGCATGAATGTCATGCTGCAGTAACTTTGCATGCAAATTCATGATCACATTAGCCTCCACGTTCACATGTAACAAAACACAAATCAAGACAAAAATGTGTACGGAAGTAAAGGAGTAATTGCAGAAAATCAACCATGTAGGCTGAAGGAAATAAAGACTGTGTAAAATGAATAGCTGGGCTAATGAAGGTAGAAAAATGAGAAGAATAATTAAACTTGCACTGGTCTGTCTTGGGTAAAATAAATTAAACGAGTGGAAGGTTTTAGAATGATGACCCTCCTGATGCAACAGAGACAGAGATCAGACGAAACTAAGACGTGAGGAGAGTGAAGCCTTCATAGCCCCTAAAGACAGAGATATTATTCTCATGAGGAAATAAAATAATTAATATCACTGTTGACCTGAAATTCTCCGGGCTAATGTTGCTCTGTATCTGGTTGTTCACCCTATCAGCTCTGTAGTGCAATAAAATCATGTCTCTATGTATGTTATTGTTGCGTAATCCCCATTTGGTCAAAAATCCCCTAATGCAATTAAATATAGATGACCAATCGATTGTGGATTAGTTTCATAAATGATTAAGCAGGAGTAATGGTGCCTTCAGGAGCAACTGGGAATGAACCAACCCCTCTGAAACACAAGAGTAGGAATTGAGGTGTTTGGACTCTCAACTTCGTAGCGCTGGTGGAAGATACAATTGAAGGTCGACTTGATGAGCACGCAAATGTATCAGTTCATTATTAAAGTCCCCCCTCCAGTCAAAAGAAATGCATTTGTCTTTTTGGTTCCCACCGATGGTTTGTGGAAGTGAAGAACGATGAGTGATGGAGTCTGACAGTGGAAGGCTGTATTCACATTCATTCAGGTGAAATTTCTCCGAACTCAGTGAAAATCGGATTTTTAGAGGCGGTCCTGTGAACTGCATTTGTGACATCACTAACAGTTTGGATGCAGATGGTGCTCCAAAACCATTGGTGCTCCAAAACTCATCAGACTTACAATTATGTGTCCACAGCAGTTAAACCTGTGAATGAGAAAATCACTTTTTAAATATTTCCACTGTGATGATAGTATTTGATTTTCTGTGCAAACAATGATAGATACACAGTATTTTTTTTGTATTTTTTCTTTATATTTAAAAGTTAAAGGCTCTCCAAATTAAGTTATTGGGAGTTCACTTTACTGTTGACTTTTGTTTTGACTTTGTCTTGTAGCAGTACTTTCTGCGTCCTAGCAGGAAGGTTCCAGGTTCAAATCTGACAGCCAGATGGAAACCCTTTGTGTGGAGTTTTCATGTTCTCCCTGTAACTTTGTTTCTCCTCACACACAAATAAAAGCCACCAACCTCAAAACAATATGAATTTGAAAACATTTATTTTAGCAGCTGCCATTCGCCACACACGTTACCATTAGCTTCAAGCTTAATATGTTGTCACCTTCTTAAAATAACTGCCTGAGTCAGTTTTTGAAAACATTTTTTTTTTGCCTAAAACAACTCATGATATTTCGTCTCCATTTTTTTTTTTGCGTTTTCTGGAAAAAACTTGAAAAAATGACAGTCAATTATTTTAAGAAGGCGACGATATGCAGCTGGCCCTGCGTCAGTAGGGCTGGAGTCACAAAGAAGTTACACGGTGGAGACAAACATCTTTGTGAGCTCAAGACAAATATTTGTGAGCATTTGAAAGACAAAAACACCTTTTGGCACGAGAGTATTGAGCAAAGTGGCACGGTGGTGCAGTGGTTAGCACTGTTGCCTCACAACAAGAAGGTTCAGGGCTCAAGCACAGCTTCCTCTCACAGTCCAAAGACATCAAGAGGGGACGAGGCTGATTGATACTCTAAATTGACCGTAGGTGTGAATGGTTTAGATAAAATAAACCTTTATTCATCCCTCAGTGGGAAAATTGGCACTGTTACAGCAGCAGAAACAGAGAAGTAGCAGCAGAAAAAGTACAAGAGCAATAAATAGCAGAAAGTATAATAAACTAAAATAAAACTACAATCAACTACAATAAATACTAGCAGCATAAGTGTTGAGTGTTCCACAGCAAAGTGTGTGACGGTATGAAACCAGGGGTTGTAGTGGAGGACCCAAAAGCTTAAATCGGAGGCGGGTTGAAGGTGCAATAGAAAGGGATTTATTAGACAAGGTGGAATCTGTAAGGCGAACGGTTGTGAGGAGGGCCGCGTGGTGTGGGCTCGTGGAAGCACTGCGAAGAGAAAAAAAAGGCAGAGAGCCGATGAACAAGTGGGCAACAACACCATAAATACTTCAATGGCCAAGGCCAGAATACTCCAAGAAGGAGATCAAGCTTGCTTAGCGTAATTTGTGAGAAGCTCCTTAGAGGGCCAACAAACCACAGAAGACGTGGAATCCACTGGCAAGGGTGAAACCTCCACGAGCCAGTTTTGTAGGTAGGTGATGAAGTGATTTCTCTCAGGTGTGCAGCTACCGGAGCCACGCCCACTCCTCATGCAGCAGAGGGAGCAGGAAGGCAGGGAGTTTATGGGGGAGGAATCCCCACAAAGTGTTAAATATTGAACACGAAAGATTGTCCAGGGTTGTCTGTCGCTATGTGTTGGCCCTGCAACGGACTTGCGACCTGTTCAGAGTGAACCCCGCCTCTCACCTGAAGGCTGCTGAGATAGGCTCCAGCCCCCCCGCGACCCTTAACAGGATAAGTAGTAGAAATGGATGGATGAATGGATGGGTGGAATCACAGAGTCAGAGTAATGGTAATCCAGCCAATTCTCCGTCAGGTCATTTGAAGACCTTTTAATGTCTTTCCAAGAGGCCTTATGTGATGCAGTTGGCAAGAGATCATCAGCTAATGTTAGCCCCCTCAGCTACTATGCACACAAACAAACACTTGTCAGTTAATGAGTAAACTTACACTTTTTATTTTATTTGTAATCACAATGGAATCGAACTGAGGCTTTATAATATATTTATGGTACATTTATGAAGTGAAGTGTTCAGGGACGCTCACGACTTTGACCGAAGGGCAACACCTATGCAAAAAAGTTATTGAACAAGAAAATCACACATAATAAAACATATTTTTGTAATTCATCAGAAATATGAATTAAGTTTCATAAAAGTGAGCTATTTTAAAAATATGAAGTTTTATATAACTGAGTTGTTTCAAAGCAATACATAAAAAAATCCGTTTTCAGATATATATTTATTAATGTAGGTTATTTTATGATGACTTACTTAGTCCGTTTGGCACACATGGATTTCCATCAAAGTTATCTGAGGATTACCCTCCAACCAGTACCTCCAAAAACCAATAGCCGCAGCCAGTTGAATTTTTAAGCATATAGCTGGTTTTCTTTTTCCCTCACAGGACGTGAACGCAGCAGAAAACAGCCGGAGTAGAGAGACACGCCAGCGCAGATGAGTCCCAATGAACATCAGCCGGGTCCTCTTTCAAACACACACACACATACACACACACACACCGCTCAGCTTCTGACACACACTCACAAATGCCTGCACACTCACACATGCACGCACATGCAGCCGAATAACGAGCGCACTGTCAGCCCGCGCTGCCTGCCGCTGCCGGTGGCAGCTCTCACCGCCTCACCGAGACACGAAGCTGGGAGCCGGTTGTGAGAGGAGCCCTCGCTGCCTCCAAAGCACAGCGGAGAAGAGGGGGGAGAACTGGGTACCTGAATCCGGAGACGATAGATAATTGAACAACAGTGTTGGAAAGATAGAGGGGAGGGAAGGTGAGTGAATGCAGTCCAGTCCAGCTGCTGTTGCTGCTGCTGCTGCTGCTACTGGAGGAGGAGGAGGAGGAAGAGGAGGAGGAAGAGGAGGAGGAAGCTGAGCATCTAGAGAGGAGCAAAAGCAGCACTATCCTGCTTTGACTGAGCCAGAACAGAAGACCAGCAGAGATCACAACACATCCCAGCTTGCAGATGTGGACGAAGCATTGCTCAAGTTCTGGTCCTGGGTGAGCATCTCTCCCTACTCTCACACACTCTCTCTCTCTCTCTCTCTCTCTTTCTCTCTCTCTCTCTCTCTCTCTCACACACACACACGCTGGGGATCTACTGACACTTTTACACATTTGTTGTCCACTGCCACAACCTGAGATCATGCACATGGGCTTTATCTCCATCTGTTTTTCATCCAGTTTGCTGAGGTCACAGAATGACCCGACGATGCTCCAAACACTACTTCATCCTCTCAGTCTCCACTCAGACTATCGATTAGCTATGGACAGCTTTTCTATTCATCCTTAAAATAGTGTGTCAATCCATGCAAGCACTGGCACTCTGCTATGTGTGAATATGTGTGTGTGTGTGTGTGTGTGTGTGTGTGTGTGTGTGTGTGTGTGCGCGCGCGCGCACGCGTGCATGTGTGTCTTTGGTGACCAGCTCTCAATTAGTTTCTAATGATCTAAATGTGAGGTATAAAGGCGAAGACAGTCTTTGATCGATCCCTGCAGTCATTTGGGTGCCTGTCGTTGGTGTGACACATCTAAGCCTCTGTCTGTGTTTGCTCAGCCGTCTCCCGGCTCTGCTCCTGCCTTCATCGAGCTGTTCACATCTTAGCGCGGTTCTGGGAATTGTGATTTTTCTAGGTAACACTGAGTACAGTTTTCCTTTCAAGCTGACAGCTGACAGGATGTCTGGTTCACTAGTATCCCGTCATTTTTTTCAAATAGATATAAAAAAACATGCAACCAAGTAGAAATATAAAGCAGATTGCACAGATGTCCTTTCATTTCTAAAAGAAGAGAAATAGATTTGTGTGTGTGTGTGTGTGTGTGTGTGGGCTTAAGGTGTTTTTTATCAGATTTTAGTGTATCGATTGATCAGGTCTGCTTTTGACCCTCCGGGATAGTTTAACTAATATCCCAGTTTAGTGGGCAACTAATTAAAAGGTTGGAGACTCAATCAGTAAAGCAGCAATCCACATAACTGGCACCTTTATTTAAAATTATTCTGGAAAACAGACTAACACCGAAATTTCTTTTCAGCTCACAGTTCCAGCATGTCATCAGTGGTGCTTTGCTGTTTATGTTGATGTGTTTTGGTTTCTTGTGGTTGTTGTAGTCAAGATTTGGTTAATTTTACAAGACTGCGTCAATATAATTGTGCCAATGGCTTTTCTTTTGCAGAGCTATGTAGAAAATCAAGCGTTGTCTCATAATCATGCGATCCCTTCCAATAGATGCTAACTGATATTAGGGAGTAAAAAATTTTTACATTTATATTAGTAGGACAATGGAAAAATGCTCAATTTAACGTAATAGTATCATTGTGTTCTGGGTCAAGAGATATTAACTTGTGTCAAGTACGTCATGTACTAACAGGCAATGTTCATTTTGGGATGAATGCATGTAACGTTATTGTTGGTTAAATTAAATTTATTGCAATCAGTTCTGTAATTGATATATGCTCACACATTAGATGACACTTAAAACTGTCAAAGTTCTAGCATAGGTTAGCATGCTATCTCATAATGCTGGGTGACAGGGCAGTCTTTACGGGAGACAGACAGATGGGCCAGAGCTAATAACCCAGCATGTTACGAGTCAGTAGATTCACCACCTCTCAGTCGATCTAGTTAGTAATGTACCCTGAAGGCACCGCACTTCTTAGTGCTGCTCATCTTCTCATCTGACCGCTATTTAACCAATTAACAACACTATTTATAAGAGGCCAATGAAACTTTTCTGCAACAGATGTAGTAATATAGATGGTTTCACGCTGGCCAAAATTGATGCAGATGCTGATATATGTGTAAATTGGCAGATTAATTGGTCACAATCCTAATTACAAGGTAATAACACGCAGGAGGAGAAACTTGTTCTGTTGTTTTTTTGCTTTTATTGGCAATAATCAAAAGCGATGAAGTACCATGATTAGAAATGCGTATACTATGATAGATCAAGAAGCTCTGTAGTTGCTGCTTATCAAGAGCCACATGAGCCTTTTTGCCTGAAAATCAAGTGAAGGCAGTTACAGCAGCTTTTGATGGCACCCGAGGTGCCATGAGTGTATGTGCCAGTAATGAAATGTCTGCTGACAGGTCTTCAGAGTGCTTTGTTGATTCAGGCCTGTTAGTCCTGTCCATTACTTCGCCTACACTTACCCTCTCATTTTGATCTTTTCACTTGCACATAAAGCTGTCTGCGGCATTCATTAGTGACATTACCTACGCTTAACACTGCCCAGCCTCTTTCCCTCAGAATCTAGTGTATTTATGAGGGCAATAAAACAGAGATGCTTTCGCTGTCAGCTGGAGACGAGGGGAAGGAGAGATTGCCCCTGTGAGTGGCCGTCACATACCTGCGTACACGCTGGCACACCATTTGTTGAGGTTAAGATGTCCAGCTGGAGAGATCATGGGCCTGTGTGCGCTGCCTGCCTCCCACTCACTGGCCACAGTAATGCCATTACACATGTCTGACAGGGCTCCAACCTTAATACTGAGCTTACACATGCAGCATCTGGGCCTTACAGGTCTTATATTTTCAATCAGGATTGCAGTTTTTCTGATCAAGTGATCTAAAATCTGTTTATGGAGGTTACCGCGCATGTTTACGAGTTCTTGCTGCAGTGGCAGAAACTGTCACTATTAATTGTTAACAGCAAACTTTTTCCAAGTCTCCACCTGTTAACAAGTTTTAAATGAAGTCCTAAATGAAGCATACCTGCCTAACAATCGCCGCCTTGCAACATTTAGTATTTGAATGTTATATATATGATAATATATGTATGAGGTTGCAGCGCTTAAAAAAATTATTAGACCACCACCCAACATAAGGTTTATGCCACAGCTGCCCTAAATTACAATTGTAATTACTTTTTTTTTTCACGGTACTCCAATTGCTAGTACACCAGTATGTAGACGCTTTCTTAACAAAATTATGTTTTTAATGTTGAAATACAATTATCATTGTTGTTGTCCATGAATTGTCAAATTCGCTGTTCACCAAAAAGTTGAAAAAATAGGAAAGCACATTATTATTTTGTGAATAAGATGTCAAATTATAGCTATTTACTTGCATTCCCTAAGAGAAAAGCTAATTTTCATGGTTGAATGTTATGCTTGAATCATTTCTGATCTCTCAGTGAAGCCCAGTGAGTTGGCTCAAAATGGTAAAACATCGAGACCCCATTAAAGCACTTCATGATACTGGATGGTCTCAGAGACAAATAGGGAAAGACATAAAGTGTTCTCACAGTGTGGTCAAGTGTGCTTTGGAGTCAATTGCCGAGACTGGTACTTACAAAATGTGCCAAGGAAGAGGCAGGAAAAGAAAGTTAAGCTAAAGCAGATGTCAGACATCTCAAGATTTTAAGTGCTAGAGACAGAAAGAAGACCACTCCTGGTCTTCAGGCAGAGATGAATGCGTCTACATTAGAGTCTGAGAAAGTGTCCAGTGTGACCCTGAGCAGGCAACTGACAGAAAAAGATTTAAAGGGAAGAGCAGCTGCTAAAGAGCCATTATTGAGGCCTGGAAACATCCAGAAACACCTCAAATTTGCCAGGGAGCACAAACACTGGCCTGTTGATGCCTGGAAGAAGGTACTCTGGACGGACGAGTTCAAGTTGGAACTCTTCAGTTAGCATTGTGTTTATGTCCGCAGAAAAACTGGAGAATGTTTTGATGTCAGATGCATTGGTAAGAAGACATCCAATGCAGTCGGGGGTGATTCATTACAAAATAAAATGTTTCAGATGTTCATACTTTACATTTTGTTGTGTTATGTACTTATTGTGATTTATGCTCGCAGTTTTGAGCACTTACCATGATTTGTTAGTCCATAAAGCTGTGTTTAGAGACTTGTTAATAATGCCAAACTAGCTTAAATGTTGACCCTCGTATGCTGTGTTGCAATGTTTTGAAATCGTCTTTAGTTCTTTGAGTTGTTTATCAGCTTAGTAGGGACGCTTTGACAGTGCATCTCTCTCTCTCTCTCTCTCTCTCTCTCTCTCTCTCTCTCTCTCTCTCTCTCTCTCTCTATATGTCTATATATGATATATATATATATATATATATATGACATATATATATGTCATATATATATATCTATATATATATATCATATCATATGTCTCTATATATATATATATATATATCTGATATAAGATCAGTGCTCAATCTAAGAGTTATATTCAAAAGTGTGTTTTTTAACCTTCCTAAGCTGGCTGAAGAGTGCCACAGTTCTTTTTGTTGACCATAATTGAGTTTCTTTTAACTACTGACATTTTTTTTTAACAGTAGTACTTCATCCAAAAGGTGTATATGACCTTTTGAAGGTCTCAAAAATAGGTGCCTTGAGCTCACAGAGACATTTTTCCATCCTTTATCCTATGTGCCTCCAGAATGCAGACAGAGCTAGACACATACGTCTAGCTCGAAGCTATTCACCGCGAACAGTCCGTCAGCTTGCAAACTCTTAACGCGCGTCATCCAGTATAAAAAGTGCCTTCTTTTTCCTGCTGTACTTTGTGCTCAGTAATCTACAAACACTTGTTTGAGATGTTGTTTTGTTGTAGTATCTGTTATTCGCTGTAAAGTGCCATCAGCTTCAAGCTAAATGCACGTAGCTGACTCTTCCTGCATTATTTGAGCACAAAAAAGTAATACAAAAGGGAAAAATGTCTTTCTATGAGCTATTTGTGAGTTCTATAAATGCAAAATATACTTTTTGGATGAAGTATCTCTTAAAGTTTAGTGGCTAGTACAACACAGCAGAGCATTTAAGTTCTCTGAGGGGTACATTTATCTCCCCTGAATGTTTTTGCATCATGAAGAGACAAATTACGACTCTGCCTATATAATTTATGAAGATGCAAGCTCACATAAATCAGTCCATTTCTAACACACTCCTACTGTAGTGCGGTGGTATTATCGACTAGCTATTTTCGAAGCCATTTCTTGCCTTTTGCTCACCCAAAGCTCCAACCTCATACATGGCTGCTAGGACTAAATAAAGCGGCTCAATTAAGGTGATGATGTTGCTTGTGCGACTCTCCTTGACAGGCTTGGGAGGCCCTAAGCAGTAGATCAGATACGGAGAAGAGGCGACTGGGTGATAAAGAAAAAAAAGGTTGTGTGAGAAAAAGCTCTTTGAATGTTGAATATTTCATGTTTTTTTCTGGTTGGGAGAATGTGTGATAACTTGTCCGTGGTGTTACGTAAGTACTAAAAGGGAAACCAAGGAATCTCATGAGTGTAGGTAGGCTGGCAGTGCTTACACAATTATGAGGAGATCAAATGCTGCAGCGAATGCTTCTAACATTACGTCATTTGTTATGGTGATGTTTGACTCCAACTCTGCATCTTTCATACTGTTTGATCAGTGAGTGCGCGTGTGAGCTGAACGTTTCTGCAGAACTAGAACACATTATGTTAGGGGATGATGCACTGGGTATTTGTGGAGTTAATATACTTGTCAGTCTCCGGCTCATTTCATTTGATGTATTTCCATCACTGTTGGCAGATTGAGGTGCTGTGACTGTCCAGCCATGAAACAGTACTCTCTAATATGGATGAACCATCATGACCGACGCAAGTTCAGGGTTCCTGCTTGCATCAGGATGTTAATATTCTCAACACCAGCTCTCAAAAAGCCTGGATTCAAGTACAAAAACCCTGCTTTCATTCAACAGTGAACATTTAAGGATAAGATCCTGCCATATCACTACAGCGATCATGTGATCATCAGGAAGCTCAAGGGCAGATAGTTGAGTCCAATATCGTCCTCCTTAACACACCGCAGTTGTTACCTCTGCCAAGAAGGTATAAAGTTTGTCTGTGTTTCAGCAGGATAACACAAAAACGTTTTTAATTTTTTTTTTTTTTATCAAACTTAGTGAAGAGGTTTCGAACAGCCCAAGGTAGAATCTATAGGATTTCAATCACAGCGCCACCAAGTGGCAACAGGAAATGGCACATTTTTTACACTTTGGTGTACTCGTCCTAGGCGGTTGACTAGATCCATTTCAAATTTGGTCTCCTTAAGAAGTTTGTGATGAGTTATTGTGAAGGCTGGAAGAATTTGTGAAGTGTTGTTACTATGGCAACACAGCCAAATTTGATAGGATATGAACATGCTGTATTGGACCCCATGTGTTCAGATCGTTTCAAAACTCAACACATTTGAGAGGTCCAACTTGAAGACATCTACACGACAAATTTAATTCAAAGCGCCAGCTCGTGGTTTCAGGAAGTAAGTCTGATGTGACGTTCCACAATATAATGGCGTGTGCTCAAGTGTGGGTAGAGATATTTGTGTCGCAGTGCACAATGGGGTCTGTTCTTTCAATCAGGTTTAACCTCCCTCTCACTCTATAGAACAACTACACACTGCGACATGTGCAAGGATGCAAGGGTGCACTCATCGCTGCTTGCAGCTTCAATTAGGACCTGAGATCATGTATGCCAGGGGCCAAATGTTTGCCTTGGTGGAGGTATGAGTTCTCTGAGTGCTTTCTAGGTTACAGTGCAAAAACACAACTTCCATCAGTCAAAGCTTTGCCGCTGCATCAGCAAATCCCTGTAATACACCTCAGTAAGATATAACCTCGCCTCTCCTCCGAGCTCCTTCTCAGGCCTGCTTTGACAAACGTTTTGCTCCTTCAAATAAAGAACTACACAGATTGGGAGACGTAGAGCTATTAAGCTGTTCTGACAGCTCCCTGAATATAGTTATAAAACTAGCTTTCATCCATTTCACCCATAAAACAAACAAGAGAAAGTGCTTCTCAAAGTGCCTTTTCACTTCCTTCAGTGGAATGCAATCTGAGGAATTTTCAGTCACAGAAAACCTGTTGTGTTCGGTACAAACCGAGGGATTCCAGTGATAGAACTACACGCACCTGCCTTCCAGGTCGTTTTGTAGCCAGGCGGTCGTGACACACTGTGTTTTTCACCACTTGGTTGAACAGTGGGGTCGACTCATGTTACACACATCTTTCATTCATGTGCCTTGAACATAAGATATCTCTTTAATCTGCACTCTTCAATTATGTAATTACCAGCAAGATTAGATGAACACAGAACATGCCGCATGAGTCTCCGAGACATAATCCCACCCAGTCCCATTCTTTTTTGCCTTTGTGACATTTACAGTCATCGTCTTGTGTCTTGAATGAAATGCCAAATTCAATTCAAATGTCTTTAGCTGCAGACCCCCCCCCCCCCCCCCCCCACACACACACACACACACTGTTATTCAACACCAGCATCTCCTAATTGATATTTGGGTACTTGATGATCAAAAGTAGCATTCTTTTGTCCCCTCAGTGCTGATCCCACTAATGTCTCTGTCTTTAATGATGTGTTGTGGTCAGATGCACTTGACACTATTAAGAAGTATTAAACACTGGATTAATGACTCATTCTTCAAATGGATCCCATCGAGCACAGCGGCGCGTTCGATGGGGATGCATTTCGATCAAGATTAATGTGATTACTTGAGTGAAAATAAATTGTGCAAAGGATCTTCATGCATGCCGAAGATGCAGATGTTTTTGTTTATAGAGCTCTTCCTAACTATTGTGTGCTGTCCTTTTTCTCATTAAGGCATTGGACTTTGAGCCTACTGAAGTATTTAGAATATCTCCCAGTGAGCGTCAGTATTAATGAAGATGAAAGATTCAGGCCTCTTGGCATCTTCACATTAGTCCTTAACCTGCAACACTCCTCAGCTCACACTGTCAGCCCACTTTTATCCTCAGCTGTTAAACATAAATCAGATAATCAGGCGATCACATCGTTTTACTGAAGTGGAGATCAGTAGAACAGAGGGCTGAGCCTAAACTGCTTAGTGCTGCTGCTCCTCTCTCTTTGTTCCTGCTTAATTTGGCTTTCATCTTCAATGTTTGTTGCTTTTTCTCTCAGTTCCTTGGTTCCATGCTTGGTATGTTGAGCTGAGATTTGAAACTTGTCCAGATTCCAAATCTTTGCACTTCAAAACCCCGTAACATCACTGTCTGTATTGCAGTTCCTTGATTTAAAATGAGAATTCACCCCAAAAGAATATTTTGCCTTTCAGGTACTCACAAATAGGTGTCTAAAGCTCACAAAGTTGTTTTCCACTGCACCACTTCTCTCTGACCCCAAAAAGAGCTTAGCTTGAAGCTAATGGCGCCCTATAGCCACCGACTGCTAACAACAGCAAAACTGTCCTAAAACTTCGGTTTACAAACTCTCAAGCACATCATCCAGTATAATTCACGTCTTCTTTATCCAGCTGTATGCTCAGTTATCCACAACCACTTTGATTTGAGCTACAAACTCACTGTAACTACTCTGGTTCATGGTTTATTCAGTTGTATCAACTCACTTGTGCTCATATTTCAAGTTCAAGTATTTTATTTTTCATTGTGCAGCATCAGAAAATGACATTGTATTAGCCCCATAAAATGAGGCACAGACTTTAGAAATGATCGACAGACCAGGGTTCATGAAGAGAAGAGTTTCTTGGAGATTTTGCATGCACTTTTAGGGTCAAGTAATGATTTAATTCCACAAGAAATTCTGATATTTTCCTTCCAAGTTCCAATTTTTCTTTCCTTCTGTTCGTCATATGGCAACTTTGCTTGAGCCATTTCTTTGCTGCAACAAATGATTTGCTGTAGCAACCTAACATTATGCACTGCATGCAAAGATTTATTTACATCATCGTGTGAGATTTGGATCACCAGAGGCAATCGCATTTTAGCCCTTCAATATACATCCTAATGATGTGGAGGTCGGGCTGCGGTCAGAAAGTCCTGTTGGACTTATTGTCTTCATTAGTGCCTTTTGAGCTTGTAGCTGGAAGGCATGAAGACCATCTGCCAGCTGACAAAAAATCTAACATATTACTTCATTATGGAGTTGGGTTGCTATTTTCAAGTGACCTTTCAGTTTGATGGGAAACGGAATGGTGTTCACTCCGGAGCTGAAAGAGGGAGCTTCAAAAACACTGGTGGAGGTTGTTTCGTAGTCATTAATATTAAAGATGATGCTCGTAGTAATAATTTTGAGGCATTGATGCGCAGTGTCTAATGATAAGATGACAAATTATCTGAGGGAAACTAATGGCATTTATCTGGCAAAATTGCGTGTGATTGATGTGTGGTAGTGTGCTAACTGAGCGAGAGTCTCTTTATGCTGGAGGCATTATATTTTTAGGCAAAAGCCTTTTTTCCAGCCTTTCATTTTGAAAGCATGTTAAAGCCTGGAATCCCCCCCCTTGTTTTGTTTCTGCATCATCGGAACCAATAAATCTGCAGCTGTACGTGTCCATGTGTAGCTGTGACTGATGGGTGTGATAGGATTGGGTTTAACAGACTGTGCTCCCCCGGCCCTCCTCGCCTCCTTTTCTCCTGATTGGAACTCTCTGGTTTGCCTGTCAGAAGTGCTTGATTAGAAGACATCTGCTGAGGAGCGAGTTGTTTTGGACACTATAGATGCTGTGCTTGTGAGATGACTGCAGTCTTCCATACATCTAGTATATTTCGATATGAGGAGGCGGGCTGCACGCTGCTAGAGATGTATAGGGTGATGTTTGTCAGTACAGATCAGTCTGTCGACCTGAGCGTCTGTGAATATCTCTGAATGTCAATGCGTGCGAGGCGAGCATACCTCATGAAGATAAACCCTTCGTGTGTGTGTGTGTGTGTGTGTGTGTGTGTTTAATGCCGTCCTGCCACATCAGTTTGACAGGTGTCCTTTCTACTTCATGCTGTTTGCCACAGTTTGAGGTACAGAGGACAAGCTGCTCCTGGACATCAGAAAACGCTATGAATGTATTAAAGGAGCCAGAACAGTGTCGCACCAGGGTGGATGCTTTAGTCATCACCCAAACCTGTCATTGGTTGACGATGAGCTATTGATCTTTTATTTTTTGAAGAAAAACAACGATCATAGGATGAGGGATGAGCCCAACTGTACGACAGCATGTCGTAACACCCCACCTCCTCTCCTTCAAAGCTCGCTTCGCTTCCTTTCTGTCCCCTATCGTGAACACCCGTTGCTCTCCTTCAAAGAATTTTATTTTTACCCTCCCTCAGCACTCTCGCATTTGTTTGTTGAAATCAGAACAACTTTCGATGGATCCCTGGACTGTCTCAGTGTGGCTGATGCTGGAGGCATCTATATGTAGGAATAAATAGTTTAAAAAGTGCTTGTGAGGAATAGGGCAGTAGGATAGTGATTATATTGACTGATGGTGTGATATGATTTGTGATTCTAAAGGGAAGATTCCTTTTTCCATCATTAATCTAAATTTCATGAAAAAAAACATTGTAATTAATGTAGGATTTTTGTGGAGCTCTGTATCAAAGTCTTTAGTCTGTAGAAGATGATATGTAAGACGCACGTCACTGCAGCACCACAATGTTGAATCTGAAATGGTATTTTGACGTAAAAGAAATATCGTGCCTTTCTGCAATTTGAAAATTGCTGTATGCCACATCACAATTAATTCCGATTGACTGTGCAGCCTTCGTGAATTATTAGTAGATGAGGTTTGTGTTCCTGGCTCT
Source organism: Aulostomus chinensis (assembly GCF_037954235.1). Taxonomy (NCBI): domain Eukaryota; kingdom Metazoa; phylum Chordata; class Actinopteri; order Syngnathiformes; family Aulostomidae; genus Aulostomus; species Aulostomus chinensis. Next base: position 17,710,975 of record NC_141333.1, on the reverse strand, counting down.
CTCCAGCATGCTGTTTCATCCCAGTACTCCTATGCCTCTGTGTTTCTTGGGTATCAGAGCAGATCTTTCCTGTTCAGGCAGGGCCCAATTATTTGATGCCCATTGCTGTAGCTTTCAAGAAAGCCCTCACGTTTTAGATAAAAGGGCACAATGTTGTATTCAGACTTGGTTGATGATCCTGGCCCCATTGTGGTCCCCTGATTGGTTATCTTTTACCCTGGCACTGTTATTGTTTGCTTTTGAGTTACAGTTTCCCTCTGGAGTAATTCCAAGCTCCTGCCTTGGTGAAAATTGGAGCTGAATGAAGACCAAAGGGGGCACGGTGCCTCTTCATACTTCTCCTCATCCCTTTATTTCATCCCTGACTCCTAGAGACCTTTAGGGATGGCAGCTGAGTCACTCTCTCCTCCCTCTCTTCATCCTCAACCTGTACTTGCACCTCCTTCCTCCACCTTTCCTTCTGTTTTTCTCCCACTAAGCCCTCGTCACAGGACCTGACATCATGTGTCATTTGTCAAGATCCACTGCTAACTCCGTCTGGATTCTCAGCAGAGCCTGAACACCACTGTTTCTTGTATATTTGTGATTTTACTGTCAGGATGCATGTCCTTTAATAGGCACAGCTATTAGTCAGAGTTGCAGCATCGCGGACAGCAGCAGCACAGGCACTGATGGAATCTCTCTCCAGTTGAGATTTACAGCAGAGAGATAAGAGAGAGAGAGCAGAGTGGCTGTCAGCCACCCATCCGATTACACACACACACACACACAGACACACACACACGCGCACACACACACACACACTTCACAGTCTATGTTTCTTTGAAGTGCCTCACTTTTGACAAATCTATTTCTAAGGCTCTCCTCCTTCCATGGTTCTGTCAGGATGTATAATCCCTCATCACCTTCCCTAAACCTTTTCACATCTCTGCTTTCTGTTTTCATCGGTCATCCTACAAAAAAAATAAAAAAAACCCCATCTCTGCACTACTTTCACTTCTTTTAAAATCTCTGCCGAGGATGTTCTATTTTCTGTGCAGACTGTTTGTCAGCAGGGTTGTGCAACTACTAGCAGGCTGAATTTCATGAAACTTGCTGGCGCGGTGGAGCCCATGCTAGGGAGGAAGTCATTAAATTTGGGGGTTGGATGTGTTTAATATAGCAAAAAATACTTTTTCTTTGCACACTCTTTCCAAATAGGCTTCTAGTGTTACATCATATCTTGCTTTTTTGTGTCTCCTAAGTGTTTTCCTCCTCATTTATTTGACTCCTTTCCTTCTTTTATTGGTCAGCACCTCTTCAAACTTTTCGTTGAAGCTTGTTGTTGCATTAGCGAATCTCTCAGAAGCCGTGGCACATACACAGGATCAACTGCTCCAGACTTCAGCTTACTCCCAATTTTCCAGTTAAACATTTCCTCATTACCTAACCAGACAAAATGGAAATGGTGGTGGATGAATTGTTTATTAATTAAAAAAGAATGATCTGGCTCTTCAACATCTCAGATCTTTTCTGTGAATGCGTAGCCCTGACCCTGATCTTGATGTTTGAAGACAAATCAACATTTCATGTTGCTGCTAGTGACTGTGTGCTGCAGTCTGCCTGTGCTGCTGCTGCTGCTGCTGCTTGAGATTCTTTCTGTAATTAACACTCTTGGATAATTATGCCTGATTCTCGGATATTAATATGATGAGTGTGGCGGGAAGGAAAACACAGTTTTGCATACAAGTCATACGATCATTTTACATTTCCTGCTCTTTTAGCTGACTGGAAGGCTGTAAGGCCCATTCAAAATAAACTACTTTCATTTCATTCTTAGCTTTGCTCCGCTGGTCTGTCTCTGACAAACGGTTGCTTATATATGGTTATGTTTTTATAGAGGCTGTCGTCCCCAATTTGGAGCTTCCTCTCTTGGCTGCAGTGAGATTAAAGCTGTGCGGTGGAGAGAGGGGAAGTGGACTGGGCAGTGGGCTGTTCCCAAAGGCACGGGATTAGGGGGTGGGACAGTGAAGTAGGCCATGCAAACAGGCTCAGCTGAAATATGAACAAGAGACCAAAACACAGACAGAGCTGGATGGCCCAGTGCCTTTCATCAGCACGTCATTCTGCTATAATCCCAAGCCTCAGCCTCCTCCATGGCTGCTTATGTGTCAGACAGGGACACTTGTGGATATTACTGTTTTCACATGGATGCCTCTTCTCACAAATGAACTCAAATTCCATTTTAAGTGTGAGATTGCTTTCTTCGATATGTTATTCCACATTAAAATACTTTTTTTTTTAGATTTCGGTTTTAATTTTTAGGAAAAAGTGAAGACTTAACAGAACAACAGTCTGGCTTTTCTTCCTACAGTGATTAATGTTCTTTTGTTGGTTGCAAGGCAGCGGTGGGAGACCAGACAATTTGATTGGATATACAATCCTGGGAGTTCCGATCAGATTCCAAAATGACCGGGGGTTCAAAACTTGATTCCAGTTTGAGTAATATTCTCATTATACTGCGACAAAAGTAATTGGCCTTGAAGAAAAAAATGTCACATTGAATTAGTCAAACGTGCTCTTCTGGTCAATGTTAATCCTGAGTATTGTACTCACTAGACATGGTGCCATCGATAGCATTAGTGGTCTAAACTCAGGAAATATTGCCAAACAACACTTTTGCAGGACTGAACCAGAAATGTCTGCCTCCACAATGTTTGACCGTGACGTTTGACCCCCAAAATTTTCAGGTGATCCCCAAGTCTCAGTGGACACTTTTTGAGAAAGTTTTCTCAAGTTGTTCCAAAGATGTCGTGTTCATCTGAGGTGACGGTGGCATTTTACTTTCAAAAAAAATAATTTCGGTTCATTGTGGATTGGAAGAGATACGTTGTATATGTGACGGGACAGTGACGTAGTCCTTTTAGCGCTGAAATCTTCTCAGTTCATCTCCAAGTCCCAGTGGACGTTCATGTCAAACTTGAAGAAATTCTCTCAGGCCATTCAAGACATACTTTGATAACGAGAATGGGACAGAAGGAGGGACTGTCAGACAATCTGAAAACATCATCATTTTGCTCTTACCAAGAGTCGCCACATGATGGGTAACAAATTTATTGGGTACATGTAAATTTGCTGTTTGGCATTTGCTGACGTATATGTCTGTGAGTTTATTTTCAGTGTCCGGTTTCAAAGACACAAAGATTAAAGGAAGAGAAGAAAAACAATGGAGACAAATAACACTTCTACTGCTTTCACACTTTTATGAACTTACTGTCCTGTTCAGTTCTGAGGGGTGAGAAGTGAGAAAATGTTCTCTCTCTCTCTCTCTCTCTCTCTTGTTTTGCTGTTCATCCCGCCATCCAAATTGTACTGTGGATATTATAGAAATTAAGGGAGGATTTAGATAAAGCACACAAAGTGACAGGAAGGCAGCATTAGGACGGCTCAATGCCCTGTGACTAGGATGAGCTGGTGTGGCCGCTCAGTCAGTAAAGACCGAGAAAAATGAGAGGGTGGGGAGGAGAGGCCAAAGAGCATCATATTACTGTGGGGAGGCAGATGAAAAAGCCTGCTTCAAATTACACATTTCTGCTCATGAAAGGCCTTAATGTCTTATTATGGCATGTCAACTTCATCATTAAGTGACTTGGATATTCACAGAAACATATTGTTGCTGTGAGCTCAGCAGTGAGTCTTTTCACTCTGTACACCCTTGAATTACTTTTCCAAAATCTCACATTGCCTTCTCATTGCCGTAAAGCATCTTTCCTACCCCTGCCTCAATTTCACTGTTTCATTCTCACCTCCATGTCAGGTTGGTGTCTGTAGCTGACCAGACAACCACGCTCACCTCTGCAGTTTGGGTTACAAGCAATGAATGTATCCGCATGAGGATATTCAGTAAACTTGTGCACTTACGGACATATGCTTGAAGGTAGAAAGTGTCTATAGAGCTTGGAAATGTATTTTTCTCTAACTTTTCGAGACAAGTTAGGGGACTTCTTTGTTTACTTCGATAGTAGTTGAGTAGTGGAGTTGAATGAGTTCGTCTGCTGCCAGTCATCATATCTGTTGTCAGCTTGCCTCTAAAAACATCAGTATTAACTTGCTAAAGGGCTTCTCCATCCTGAGTCCAAAGAAAACAATATTTTAGGTTTTGTTGTTCTCCATCATATAGACCTGAGTGAAAAACGATCATTGTGAGCGAGCCTTTCTACTCGTTGTGCTCGCATGTTGCCCTGACCTTCTTTATGTGTGCACAATTGCAACTTTTCAACTTGGTGTTAGAGATTTTGGAGGCTGGGATGAAATAGACACTGGCTGATGTCTCTGTTGTGGAAATTATAGTCAACGTATCAACTCTGACGTTTCACATCATTTCCAACTCTAAAGTTGCGAATACAACATATGGACTCTTCTAGAGAATACGGTCAACATACAGGTTGTGTCTTGTTCGTACTCGGGTACAAGAGGATTCCCACTTTCATTTTGACGGCTTATCATTTAAAGGTTAGACGGGGAGCCAGGGCCAGGACAACTTACACTATTGACCCCCCATGTTGCTGACGTGTGTGTGACACAGTCAAACAAGACTGTATTTCCTTGCAGTTGTTATCTACATGGATGAGATGCAACTCCCCAACAACACAGATTCTATCTTTTATTTTTGTAATGTAGGAATTTCTTGTCATGAATGTGCTTTATGTATTTTCTGCTGGAAAAAAAAATTCAAATCAACTAAAATCACCAACAGAAGCTGAAGGTCAAATTCATCTTTTCTATGTTTTGTGTTGTGAAATATGTGTCAAAATTTGCCTGGAAACCAGCTGATGTGTGCTTTCTTGTAAGACACCTTTATACCACAAGGGGCAGTAGTGAGTCATTGAAGTACAAGGTAGCAGCAGCTTTACTTTACCTAGCTGCTGGTTGTCTTATGCTCCATTTTACAGTCAAAATACACTGAAGTGATGGGGTGTTGCAGTTTACCTTCAAATGTAAAAATCTTAAAGATGTAGATATTTACTCTGCAGTGAAAAGTAGAGCGTTTCTAGTTTGCTGTCAATATGAATATTTCATGATGTAATTTTGCTGTTAACTACAAGCATCTTGCAGAAATCAGCCTTAAGATGAAACACTGCCGAGGAAATATGGCATTGATATGGATATCGTGGTTACTTTCATCTGTGATATGGTCACAGAAATGAAAAGAAGGAGGTTCCATCACACACACACACACACACACACACACACACACACACACACACACACACGCACACACACTGTTCTACAGGATGCATGAACCAGGTACATACTCAGAAAACAGGCATACAAGATAAGATCAGTTGTGTATTTACTGCTAAACTTTTGAAGAATGTTCCTTTAAAAGTGCAATATTGGGCTTCAGGATGGTACAACACTAAAGGTACAAAGTGAACTACAGGGTGCACAAATGTCCCCCTAGCGATAAGCATTTGTGGCCAAGAACTGAGCAGAACAGAAACAGTTTTTTGCTCCTGTCCTCCAGGGGTAACAGCTTCAGTGGCTCCACTGCCTCAATTCAAAGTCTTAGCTTGGAGTTTTGACAGTTCCAGTTAGGCTCGACAGTGGCTCAGTCTGCTAATCTGCTCTTGAACATTGTGGATGGACAGTTTTACGATGTAATACGATGTGAACTACTCAGACACCCACCTATCTGCTCCATCTGTCTTCCCGTTTTGAACAAGTGCACTTCTCACCTGGGACCTTCAGGAGCAGCAGAGAGGTGGATCGGCCTGATTCCCTCTGTACCTCTCAAAGATGTCTCTTCCTGGTTTATTACACGGACAGAACTTTCTCCACCTCACTGCTGTCGACTGATGAATTATGAATAGATCCAGCAGCCCTGCCGGCCATGCCACAGGATTACTTTCAATTTGCACAACGCTCCCCTTGCTCCCTCGATGGATTGCATCGCTAGTCAGACCTCTTTCTCAAGGGACCTTGAGGGCAGTATTAGATTGCTGCCTGAAACTTGAACCCCGCTAATCATGAAAAAAAGTTAAAGAAATGAATCACTATGGTTGCCCCCTACTCTATGTATTGTTAGGGCTTACACAATGTGTTCTACTCCACGAGGAGATAACATTTCTCAAGGGAGGGGAAGGTGCAGTGTGTGCGCGCGCGTGTGTGAGGCCTCTCAGATAGTTGTCGACTCGAGATAACTGTCTGTAATTGGCCCGCTTGATGAGCAGGCAGGAGGCAGTGAAAGGGAAGTAGAAAGGACAAGGATCCTTTTAATGAAGCCAATGAGAAGGACACAGAGAGCCTGTGGGCTTCAAGAGGGATTAGTGTAGGCTCCAGCAGATTTAGGCGTATGATGCTTCCACAATCTCAACCTTGAGTGTGTGAAGAGGACAAGGAAAGAGTCCGAATATTGAGTTTACATTGTTTACACTATGTGTCGTACACACAACTGTCGTCTTGTGTACTCTGTTCTTTAGCTGCTCGCCATCAAGAGGTTGGTAAACAAAAAGATTTTCAAAAGGTCACTGTCCCCACTAACCTTTTTATATACAACTCACACACATTCCCCCACAGACTGAGGACAGTGTGTGTGTTTGTGTGAATATACATGCCTGTCCGTCTGTTTCTTGAACCCTGTGCAGTCATCCATTTGCATGTGTGCAAATTGGAACTAATAAATGTGTGCGTGCGTGTATGCGTGTGTGTGTGTTTGTGTGATGACGATGATGCGAAGTGCAAAGAAGTATAAATGCGTGATGTGTGATGCTGGCCTAATGTGCCCCGTCTCTGCCTCCCTGGATGTGGCAGCGAGTGTGAGAGCGACGGAGCGTCAAGCCAATTGGCATGAAAGTGCCTCGGTTGAAGTGATGGTTGGTGACACGGCAGACAGGCCAGCCAGGCCAGCCAGGCAGGAAATAGATGCCAGCAGATATACTAATCACACTCACCTCCACCTCTTCATGACTTTGTCTTTCTGGCCCACGTCTTGATGCCAGATGTCTGAATTGCAAACTTCAAAGTGCCTGTCCGTTGCATATAATGAATTTGGACATTATCAACTTATAAAACAGCCATTATCCGTTGTAATTGAGAGCACAGTCTATTGCAGTTAGGAAACAGATGCCCTCTTGTGACTACTATGACCAGAGAAAAGCATTAGATATGATTCGTGTCCAGAGATAGGTTGAGGTGCTCTGTAGGTTTATCTGCTTTCGCAAGTCGATGTGGGAGTTTAATACCTGTTGGCAGTTGCATTTTCAACTAAGAGTTTCACATTACAGGTTGCCTCTTGTTTTGTTTTTTTATAATAATAATATAAGTTTACAAGAATAAAACATAAAACAGATCATAAAAACATATCAACAATAAAACAGAAGCCATAAAACACACACACACACACACACACACACACACACACACACACACACACACAGTAAAACCCCCAGCAAATAAAATATACAAATAATACAGCAAAGGCAATAAGAACAACAAATCCAAAATCACAGAATACAAAAGAAAAGAAACACATCAATGGGTAAAAGCAAAAACACGGGCAACACCGGATCCCAAAAGACACTCAGAGCAACAAGCACTAAATTCCTAAGCTTGTGTAACGTAATGTTTGACTTGAATTAATGTCTCATAAGAAAAGGTCACCTAGCGTACGGTACAATTAGTGGTTTATCAGTGGTTATAGATGATATAGAGCAAGTTCTGGCCTACTGATAGCAAGAGATAATCCATCTGAAGTGCTTTAGTGTTGTGATAACCAGTTCATTCAGTTGACTGTAGTGGGCGTATTAATAGCCGTCACCATAAGGAAGCCACTGGCTAGTCGTTTAGATTTGTGTTAAATATTCTGATGGGGGGGGCAAGGCTCTGAGGCAGAGTGGCCATCCAGCAACTGAAGTGGTCCGATCCTCACTTCCCCCGGTGACCATGTTGAAATACCCTTGCGCAAGATAGTGAACCCCTAATTTGTCCTGATGGACCTGCGACGGACTGGTGACCCGTCCAGGGTGAACCCCGCCTCTCAACCAATTTCAGCTGGGATAGCCTCCAGCCCCCCCCCCCCCCCCCCAATCCCTGTGACCCTTAACAGATAAGCAGTATAGAAAATGGATGGATGGATACAAGATTCTGATTGACCTCGGCTGTATTATGAATAGATGATAAATATTTCCCACAAGTCCTTTCAGATGTGAGTTCACCTCTTAATTCTTAACTATTATTTCAAATTTAATTTCCCAAAAGCACTTAGTCCAGATGAAGAAAATGGGAGGTCATTTTAGGAGGCCTGCAATTTTTAAATACATTCTGAGGAATTGAAAAACGGCAGACTTATTCAGTAGCATAACTGGCCAGCTCTCTATTTCATCAGCATAATAGAAATTGAAGAGAGTATTATACAGTAATAGGCTGAACAGGTGCCATGCATACTGAAGTAATCGAGGCGGACATGCCTGCCAAGTTATCAGAAGTAACAAAGGAACGGGCTTTTAAAGGACACAAATATTGCTGTATGCTTCAAAATGGGATTTTTTTTTTAAATATTCAGTTATCAGTATTTTCCAGAGACAAAATTCTTTCCTTCCTTTTTTAAAACATCCCCGTAAGAGTTGTACAAATACGCATTTTATCTTATCACTGAGCACAAACATACTCTCCCCCATTCCCCCAATTATGTGCCATCTTTTCTGGTGGTCCGTCACTTCACATCCCTGCCGAAAGGGTGTGAGGAGCCCGCGAAGCTGCTGGAGGAGGGGGGGGGGGCTGCTGGTGGCCCAGCACTGTCTGATCGGCGGCTCAAAGAAACGATGGCCATTTAATAGGCTAACTACCAGCAGCAGCTGGTCCACATGGATGGGTGAATGATGTGTCCACTCTCATACTCATACGTTCATAATCGAAAGACAAAGGAGACACAAGTGTTCCCATATTGACAATAATTGTTTAAGTTTTGGTTCATAATACAGAAAAAGACACAGACACTTTGGTATTCCCTGTTCAGACAAAGATATAATACTGTACACTAAGAGGAGAAGTCTGGCGTTGTAAGAATTATTATTGTTTGCTTTCATACTGAGAATTAGAGGAGAGAGAGAGAGAGAGAGAGTCAAATACCACAATATACCGTAAAGCTTTGGTCATGAGACATTTGGCTTTGCATAAATTCTGGAAGCAGGAGACACAGCAAGCTGGCATAATCTCACTACCATTCACAGATTTGCAAAAATGTAATAACCCATGTATAAAACAACACGTTTCAGTGGTCAATCTATTGGAGAAAACATGATGATGAAGTGTTAATGAGTGAGTGCTCCAGATGCTAGATGCTAGATGCTACTTCACCTGTTTGAGGTCTTTATGCTACAGTAAGCTAAGCTAACTCTCTAACCCAGGCTTTCCCAGCCCAGAACTGTTTATTTACCTGACTAACTGGTTTCCACCTGAAAATGTCAATTTTGTAGAAACTTGAAATTTGGATTGTGAATGATTAATGAAAATAATTTGGTTTTTAATCTTCATTATTCCATTAACTGTAACCTCTCAAGTCTCATAAAGCCTTGAAATGAAGAAACACTTGATAAATAAATCTGCCACTCATGTAATAGCCCTAAATTGATGGAGCGCAGTAATGAATTACCGTGACAAAACATTGCTAATGAAAGTGTGTTAGCTTGTGTGTCGATACGATAACACAGCTGAGCGTTTTATAAGCCCAGACTGGCATCATTTACACTTGTATGTATACATGCGCGTGCGCGCGCGCGTGTGTGTGTGTGTGGGTGGGGGTGTCACCCTGCATTACAGTGATGGCCTGTGGCCCCTCGGAGAGCGGCATCAAGCTTAATGTTCTTTTGAGCCACAGATCCCTTTGTGTTAACTCACTGACTTTGCTGGGAGGGTTTGGATTATGAGGGATGGGTTGTGTATGAGCCCCGATATTTGTTTTAACCTTCAGCTGTGTGTGATACAGATGCCACCAAAATCCTGTATAATCTCTCTCGGATGTCTTTATTCTGAAGAGAGAGGTGAAGGAATGCTTCCTAAAATCCAGAATTAAGTTAGAATTGCTGCGCGTGTGGCTCCCTCAGTTCCTAAGCGATATTCACATTGTAACAAATTCTGCCAAAATCATTTTTGTTGTTCAGATTCTGTTGTTTGGTTGCTGTTGTTTGTTTTTTTCATAATGGTGAAAACACTTCACGTGGAATGTGGTCTTTTCAAATCGAATCCATTTTCATTTTTGATCCGACTGTACAGTAAAAGAGATCTGATTTTTTTGCAACCTCAGTCCGAACCGTCAAAAGGGAATTCATGCAACTTGGAAGTCACTCCAACAAAAATTGTCACAACTCGGCATAGACAGGAAACACTCTGTGAAAACAAATCACTGAAGGCAGCTACGACTAAGGTAGTGGAGCAAGGGTGAAGTCTTGGGGGCATGTTGGAACGAGTTCTGCACGGCCTTTTCTCCTCCAGTGTTTATTTGCAGTTCGCAAACCAGTTTATATTAGCATAGAAATTTGTGTGATAGGAATGTAGCTGAAGTTTTTTTGAATTTGTTTTCCTTTAAATGCATGAAAAAAGGTCAGTGGCTCACACTAACTTGATATATTTTAGTTGCACTTGAGCATGATAATGTGTTTATGGGACTTAAAAAGGATGGTTGCTAACAAGTGGCTAAATGAGAGCACACACCATCAAGCGAAAAAGGAACACCTCAAGGTCACGTGTCCTCTGTAATTACTACATAGCATAATGTTACCTTTGTGCTGCTAATCATTGTTTTTTCATCTTTAAAAAAAATCATACATTTGTGTTCATTTATGAAGATTATCATTATGAACAAAACACATAATTCTCATGCCACAGAGTGTATTTTATATAATGATAAGAAATTCCATTGTCAAAGTTTCATTGGCTTTTGGCCGAGGAAACCAATGCTGATGCTAACTTCCGAATTGGCTTTCAAAAATACCTCATCCTTGAAGTGCTAATAAAAGTGCTATCAGATATGAAGGACCGTTTTAGGCGAAGGGAAATATCAAACACAATCCCCTTTGTGATGAAGTTTTATAACTTTCTTTGTGTCCTTCCAACTCCTGTTGCAGCAACTGCCACATGAACTGTAATGAGTCCTCGTGTATTTCATTGAACTCACACACACAAACAACACAATGTGTTCTGGTCTGTTGAGTATTATTGTAGAAATTATGTCTGCCCTCTCTGTCGTATGAAGAGTTTTTGATTTTTTTTCTAATCTGTTCTGATGGAGGCGGCACAAGGGTGATGTGGTTAGAACTGTTGCCTCACAGCAAGAAGGTTCTGGGTTCGAGTCCCGGCTCGGGCACAGGATCTTTCTGTGTGGAGTCTCCATGTTCTCCCTGTTCCTGCGTGGGTTCTCTCTGGTACTCCAGCTTCCTCCCACAGTCCAAAGACATCAAGAGTGGACGAGGCTGATTGATACTCTAAATTGACTGTAGGTGTGACTGTGAGTGTGAATGGTTGTCTGTCTCTATGTGTTGGTCCTGTGATGGACTGGTGACCTGTCCAGGGTGAACCCTGCCTCTCGCCCAAAGCTGCTGGGATAGGCTGCAGCCCCCCCCCCCCGCGACCCTTAACAGGATAAGCAGAGGAAAATGAGTGGGTGGATGCGCTGATGGAACCAAACTAGATACGCACCAGTTTGATGATCAGTTCCATCCATCCATCCATTTTCTTCCGCTTATTCCTGTTAAGGGTCACGGGGGGGGGGGGGGGGGCTGGAGCCTATCCCAGCGTCTACGGGCGAGAGGCGGGGTTCACCCTGGACAGGTCACCAGTCCATCACAGGGCCAACTCATAGAGACAGACAACCATTCACACTCACAGTCACACCTACGGTCAATTTAGAGTATCAATCAGCCTCGTCCCCTCTTGATGTCTTTGGACTGTGGGAGGAAGCTGGAGTACCAGAGAGAACCCACACAGGAACAGGGAGAACATGCAGACTCCACACAGAAAGATCCTGTGATGGAGCCAGGACTCGAACCCGGAACCTTCTTGCTGTGAGGTGACAGTGGTAACCACTGCACCACCGTGCCACCCAGTTTGATATCATGTTGTCTAATCTTATGGTTTCCATGAGAATGTCTTTTGTCAAACTTTGTCTGATCTGCTCATTACTGAGATGAGGAATCGTACATGTTTACACCTAAACCCTACAAGTGAGCAGGTCCCAAGAGCTGTAAGCCATTTTCACACAAGCTGAAATGAAAGAGTTACTCTCTATTAGTTTGGCATATTTTGATAGTATTTTTGATCAGACTCTCTATTTCCCTCTGATTGCTACCTCTAGTACATTTCGGTGAAGGTTAAAAAGCTGTAGGAATCAAATCTAGTCCCTTGCTGCTTCTTTGTCCTCAATCAAAAGAAAGCAATTTAGTCACAATACATTTTTAAATGGAATAAAATAAATTCTCTACAGACTCCTCCGGCATTTGCCTGATAATTTGAAGGCGAACAGAATAACTTATAAGAACAACTCATCTCCAGGTCCCTTGATAATCTCATTCGATTTTGGAGCACGTTACTGCAGAGAAGAGAAGGCAAATGTTTGAGAGTGTTATGACTCTGAAACTCTTGAAAGTCATCACATCTCTGGTACACGATTGAATTAATTAGTGTGATTAATTACCTCATTAGAATAAATGTTGTATTTAGAAGGTCTTTCCTATGATGAAGAGAAGCTCACATGTCTCTTTGTGGTGCTTGTCTCAGAGTGTGTGTTGTGCCAAGCCGTCTAATTTGTTGTCTAAAAGGAGACAGGAAACTCTACACGCTGCGGTGTAGTCTTCTGGATGAATGGATGAGAGAGAGAGAGAGAGAGAGAGAGAGAGAGAGAGGGGCTTTTGCAGTCGCATACATGTTTATTCTAATGATGTGTTATGTTGTGTTAGTGTGTGTTAGTGTGTGTTAGTGTGTGTGTTGGAGTAGTAGTGATTAGCCATGTTGCTTGTTATTGTGTATCACATGTTTTTTCCTCTATGTGTGTGTAAATATGGCCGGGAAAGGTCAAAGTCTCCGTGTCAGTAGGTCATGACCATGCAGCACAACATCGTCAATTATTAAACCGGTGTTCGTAAAAGCCTTTAGGTCCATAAGCCCTGAAACACTTCGGTCTAATCAAAGATTCATGGCGCACGGCAAGACACATTCTTTAATCACCCCTTTGTGTCCTTCGGTTTCACTGTTCATGCTAGTTTGCACAGGATTGAGGTACAATTTAAGAATCTCACAGTGATCCATTTTTATAATAAAAATCCCATTTGAAGCCTTTAAACGAGTGTTTCATATCAATCTGCACACAGTGCTGAGCTGTAATGGAAATTTCCGGCATATCTGATCACTTAAGCACAGTAGTTTTATTATGCAGTCACCATGCAATGCCCCTCATCCATCTTGACTCCTCCTGTCAACGCAATGCATGCTGCTGCAGGAGGCAACCCTTGTGCTGTAAAATAATTGCACTTACTCACCGATTTTGTGTGTGTGTGTGTTTGTGTGCGTGTACGTGAACAGTATGTGTGTGTTTTTATGGACAAAGTACTGCCAGGGGCTTCAGGGTCTCCCGACGCAGGTAGATGGACACTAGCGATGGATTCCCTCTATGTAAATGAGAAAAGTGCATTCTCTGGGGACGCGTAGAGCGCACACACATAGAGTGTTTGTGCTTATGTAAAGCGTGATGAGTGGGCATGCTAGAAATCACTGCGAGAGCAGCCATTTGAGGAGCTTTTGTGAGTGTTCTGCCTCGGCCTGTGTGCTGCTCTGGGAGGCGCTCGGCTCAGCTACACCCACACACTCTCCGACATTCTTCCAGCTCATTTTTCAGCTGCGTCGCACACCTGCAGCGTATCGGCCTGACAGTCTCACCCTCTGTTCCGCTGCTGTTGAGTCGCCCGGGCCCTTAACACACATATCAGGGATTTGCACACGATACTTTAGATCTCGGAATATTCTACTTCTTAATGTCAACACATCTGTGACATAATGAAAAGCACAAATAAATATGCAAATCTGATGTAGATGTAGCGATTCCTCTGTGTCATAGAGCTCCATTCAAAGCTATTAAAATAAAAAACATAAATGTTTAGTCAGTCCTGCTTCTCTGAAATCTCTCAAGAACAGCCAATGTGTATTAGTCCAAATGTACTGTTTATCCTCATTTGAGTGCAGTATAAGTTAGTGTTTATTTTTCAGATCCTTCTGCCATTTTTTTCACCTAAAAGAATATACAAAAGATATACACCTTGAATCGATTCCACAAGAATCATGTTTGATAGATTGAACTGAATGAAAGCAGTTCTCGAAGCACTTCAATTACACAAAGACACCAATTATCCATCCATCCATCCATTGTCTTCCGCTTATTCCTACATTAAGGGTCCTGGGGGGGTGGAGCCTATCCCAGCGTCAACGGGCGAGAGGCAGGGTTCACCCTGGACAGGTCACCAGTCCATCACAGGGCCAACACATAGAGACAGACAACCATTCACACTCACAGTCACACCTACAGTCAATTTAGAGTATCAATCAGCCTCGTCCCCTCTTGATGACTTTGGACTGTGGGAGGAAGCTGGAGTACCAGAGAGAACCCACACAGGAACAGGGAGAACATGGAGACTCCACACAGAAAGATCCTGTGCTGGAGCCGGGACTCGAACCCGTAACCTTCTTGCTGTGAGGCCACAGTGCTGACCACTGCACCACCGTGCAGCCCCAAACACACCAATTATATCAAAGGAAATGTTAACATTACAGTCTGATGAAACATGAATAATATTAAATGGACCAACTGATGACCTGTCAAAACTGTCACTCTAATTTATCTATTGTATCTGACAGCCCAAATCAAACCTGACAGTTTTCCCTCTTGACCATCAACAGAAGATTTTATCATTTATAATTAGTAATTTGCTCAAAGTTTTCCACATGGCTGCACATTACTTCAGGCTGATTCCTTTTCAAAGATCAGGAGCCAAACCTGACGAACACGTTCCACTGCTGGCCTCAAAAAAATGGACCACCACCGTTAGAGTACTCTGGTTTGACTGGGTGTTTGTGGTGGGTGGATCTATATTTGAATAATAATAATAACATCAGGGCTGCACGGTGGTGCAGTGGTCAGCACTGTGGCCTCACAGCAAGAAGGTTCCAGGTTCGAGTCCCGGCTCGGGCACGGGATCTTTCTGTGTGGAGTCTGCATGTTCTCCCTGTTCCTGTGTGGGTTCTCTCTGGTACTCCAGCTTCCTCCCACAGTCCAAAGACATCAAGAGGGGACGAGACTGATTGATACTCTAAATTGACCGTAGGTGTGACTGTGAGTGTGAATGGTTGTCTGTCTCTATGTGTTGGTCCTGTGATGGACTGGTGACCTGTCCAGGGTGAACCCCACCTCTCGCCCGTTGACGCTGGGATAGGCTCCAGCCCCCCCGCGACCCTTAATGTGTGTAGGAATAATAACATCTGATATCATAAAAATGTGGGCTGAGACATATACACTGTATATATACACAAACACACACACACACGTACGGTCTCGCCTGTCCTTGCTGCAGCGTCTCCATACATGCGTTAATGGGCTGCGTGTGCGTGTTCAATGCGTAGGATTTAGCACTGCCCTTTGTCTGATCCCACCCTAATGTCCTCATGTTCAAACATGTGGGTGCCTCGCTAGCTATTATTTTGAATAGACGAGAAGGACAACGTTTGCACGAGGCCCATTAGCTTAATTTGCTGTCCTTCAAGGGCTAATAGCCTCTGTTTAAACAAAAGGAGGTCATGTAGGACTGAAGGGAAGGAAGCATTGCATCAGAAATGATGTTTCAGTGTGTACAGGGAGAAGAGAGGGGCATGACAGGTGGCATGCGCCTTTGTAGCTTCACAGTCCACTCCTCCATCTGAAGCTTGATCTATAGCCTGTACTTGGATTATTTTTTTGTGTCTCTCATTTGTTCTCTCACTGGAACTCTGCAGTGTTCAGTTGGGAATAGGTCCGGGTCAAAAAGCACATGAGCTCCAGGTCACCCACGAAGGGATTGGTATTACTCAGAGTGACCCTGCGTTGGCATGATGCCTGTAAATGTCATCTAACCAATTCAACAGCTACAGTTTGATAAATAAAAAAGCATTGACATTACTGCTTTTCAGGACAAGACTAAAATATAAAATTGGGAATAAATCCATCCAAGCAATTTAATATTTTATGTTGTTCCTCCACGACTGGGTCTAAAGCTCAGATGCCGATGAGCACAGATGAAGGTCAAACTCATTCTGGTGGCCGTTTTGATCAAACTGTCAGTGATTTAAAGATCAGGTGTGCGTTTTACAAGTGTCCATACAAATATATGACCACCTCAGCTTTGGCCTGCCCCTTTATTCTTAGTTGCAGAGAGAACCCTAACGCCATCCCACCAAGGAGAGCCAGTACAATGACAAATTATATTTACTTCATTTCTTTGATTTTTATGGTATCCGTTTACCTTTCTTGATTATTTGGGATCTGGTATTTGCACTCCCTAAATTTTT
Organism: Aulostomus chinensis; assembly: GCF_037954235.1. Classification (NCBI taxonomy): domain Eukaryota; kingdom Metazoa; phylum Chordata; class Actinopteri; order Syngnathiformes; family Aulostomidae; genus Aulostomus; species Aulostomus chinensis. Next base: position 17,694,415 of record NC_141333.1, on the reverse strand, counting down.
AACATGAATTTCTATTCTTTCTGCTTTTCTATGTTACGAATTTCTGAATTTTTGTTCGTGTGAAATGATGTTTTGCAGATTCTGGTTTTTGGTCCGAGAGCTATGCTCGATAGAATACAAAAAACTAAAAAAATGGACTTTTGAGGCAAGTCACCGGTTTGGAATTGGAAGCACGCGACACTGACCGGCAGGTCACTGGTCCCTGGCTGTACAATTGGTGCATCCCTACTTGAAAGACAAACACTAAGAGGCTTGAAAAAGATCTCACAATACTCACTTAGAAAACAAGAACAGAGGAGTCAGAGACACTCGGGGAGGAATAGCAGCTAGTTTTTCCATCAATGTTCTGCTGTATACGGAGAGCAGTACTGGCATCAGTAGGAGGGACTTATTGGGGCAAGTACATGCTAAAATGGAGAGGCGTAACATACAAATCGTCAATAACCAGTCATTACACCTTTGTTTGCAGGGGTGGCACTTTCAGTTTCTACCTGTCTATTTACAAGAAAAGGCATCAAACAGCTTTTCTAAGACTTTCCAATGAAATTTGAATAACACCCCGTTCCTTAATGTTTCCATCAGCACCTGACAGCTCCAGCAATTGGTACACAAAGATACTGTTCTTCACTGATACTGATAAATATTCTATCGTACTTTAAGTTTCTATTTGTAGGAAAAATGTAAGAGAATTTTTGAACAGCACCAGCAAACATTTCCCGCGCACTGTAGTTCTCATCAAGCCAGACATACCCTTTGTTGGTATTTGAATGCCTCATGCTGCTCAGTGTTTTTCTGACATCTTGGTGTGTCGCCTGAAATTCAAAATGCAGTACTGCTTCCAGCGTCTCAGAGAATGGTAGGATGGGAGGAAACCGTCATCTCTGAATTGTTCCTTCTTTCACGGGCATGGCAGCCCAGTCTCTGAGTCTCTGGATGAAATATTACTTCTCCAGAACAGAAAAATGTTGAAGAAATGTTCATCTCCCTGCTGTATTTAAAGGTGATCTCTGCACTTTATTCAGATCGGACTTTAGTCGGCGTTTTGCTTTTATTCAACAGTTCACTGCAGAAACAAACAAGAAACACCAGTTAACAGAGAATGAGAAAACATGTAAAAAAAAATTTTTTTTAAAAAAAGGTTCCTGGCCAGAACTAAACCAACAAACATGGCAGTCTTGATTTGACTCCAATCACTTGACTGGTTTTTTATGCCTTTTGAGGAAAAATCTGTCTAACACTTGCTGGCAGTTTCTCTTTGGCTTTACAAAGTAGAATTCAAACCCAGAAGCAGAAACAGTGTTTTATTTCACTTCATACCACTTTACATGTACCATTTTAGAAGTAGAAGGCAAGTCCCCCAGGTGCATGTTACCTGGCCACAAAAACAATAAAATAATGAAAACTGACCTCTAGCTATTGCTATTACATATGTGAACAGTATTAAGTGACATTCATTTCATACATAATTGATCTGTTTGATCTGTCTTTAGCTACATTTTGCTGTAAAAAAAAAAAAAAAAGACATGTAAATCCTTCAGTGGCAGGTAAAGTCAGAGAAATGCAGGGGATAGGCTACAAGTAGGAGGCAGGAAAGAATACCTTAAATACGTCCGCAGCCAGGCAACCGCTGAGAGAGGAATACTTGAGCAAAGTGTGTTGAAGAGGTTGTGAACAGTTGAGCAACAGGTGTGAAGGCAGTCAGGTTATGAGCAGGAGGTCAGTGCACAGAGGCGGGCGGAAAACTCGCCGTGGACAAGTGTGTTTCAACTGGACATGGGAAACATGATGTAAGAGGAAGAGAGTCTAGGGAGAGGGTGGTGGTGAGGCAGACGTTGCCATGGCAACATTAGACAGCTACGGTATTGTTTATTCTAATGCAATGAGAGCATTTTATGTAATTTGCGCTTTGACCTGCCCTGCTATGATTGAATTACTGATCTGATGACCATCGGCTTTACTCAATACTCCCCGTCATCAACATCAGCTCTGATGAACCAGGCATTTTACATGTTTGATGCTGCCGTTACTTTTCTCTTACTGTGATGCAGCTTAATTTCCTTTATTTCTGTTGCTTTAATTAGCTCTCTTTGTCCTCAGGAAAGGCTTTCCTTTCACAGTTTTCACTTCTCACCACTATTTTCGTTAATAACTGTGCGATGTGTGAAATAGTGAAAGACTACCCACTTCTACCAACCATGGATACACGAACATCTCAATGTGTACGACAACAATAAAGGTTGTAATACCGTCATACTGAACGTGTGTTTGTATACAGAAAGGGAGGATGCATGATGTTTTAACAGAAATAATTGTGAACTCCGCATTGTGTGATGGTAATGTGTTAAAATGCGTGAATCAAGTGATCAAGTGTTTTTGCATGAATCTATTCAGACCTCAAGAGATAAACACCATACAACTTCCTTCATTTTAATGAGTGCGTTTGTTTCGTCAGGCTGAGTTATTAGCGAATTTTCATTGCATCACATTGTGTTGTCTGTGAGATACCACTTATCTGTGAAATGTCAACTTTGCATTCTGGTGATAGGGCTGGTGAAGCCGCAATAGTATCCATTGGTTTAAATAAACAAGCGCTACTGAAATAAGAGGATCAAGTGAAAGTGGCTGTCAGTCAATCCTGGGTCAGGAGAAACCACTCCTTCCCTCTGGCAGCGCCTTTGCTTTGCCCTCTGCACCCCGCGTCCGCTGAAGATCAGCAGGGAAGAGCACTGTCCTCCTCCTGCTGTGTAATCAAAGAGATGTGACACTGGTGGTTATTTTTGACAGCAGCTTACTACAAGGTAACCGTAGCCTCTTGGACAGAGAGAGCTGCTGGTCCCCATAGAGGATCATGCTGTGCACGCTAGAGTGCACACGTCCATCCACCTACTGTTGACCTGTGGTGCACTAGCTGACGGAGGCCTCTGGACTTATTGGTGAGTGACTGCCACCAGATATGGGGTCGGAAAATGGGCCATGTGACTGACAGGGAAATTGGAGACATTTGTGAATGAGGACTGGGGGCTGAAGGGGCTGTTATCGACTACTGGTCTTTCACCCACTGTAATTTGTGTTCTGAGGACGGCTACATGCTCCACAGATGCAGGAAGGGGGAGTGCCATTCGGTCATAAACTAAAGTTTGTATAAATTTGACCTTATGACAGGGCTTGACGAGAAGCTGGGCAAGTTAGTTCAAGTCATTAGAATTCATCCTGAGGGACACATGAATTTCTGAAGCTAATTTCAGAGCGATCCTGAAGAAAAGCACAAATGTCAACCTGCTGCCGGCACTAAAGCAAAGGTTAGGGCAGCACAAGAATCAGTGGGCATCATTCCTGGGTTAACACAAATCCTGCTACGAAATCACAGTACAGTCAGTCTGATGGTTATTGAGATACTTAGAACAGACACACCGTTATGGCCACACAAGAGCTAAAACTCTCGTTATATTCTGCAAACTAGGAATCCCTCTTGGAATTAGCCTAAAAATACAACGGAATAAATTATTAAACAGCCAGTGAAATCAACAAACAACTCCAAGAAATCTGAAACAAAGAAAGCAGCAAAGCACACTCTTTGTCTGTGTTTTGATTTTACTTGAAGATGAGAGTTAATGAAGGGGAGTGTTGACGGACGGTATCGATGACTGTGCATTTAACTCAGAGATCGGCTTTTATCTCAAGTCCTGGTTGATCCACTGGCAGAGCACAAAGTCCGCCATCTTGGATTTCCTCTGTCAATTTTTTTTCACCACAAAACATTTGGGATGCTTATAATCTCATTAAAATACATTTCCCACTCATACTTGAACTGGTGCATACATTTTTACCTCATTTGCGTTTACTCTATCTTATCAAGAAACATTAACACAGTGCCAAAGCCATTTGTCAGGCAACTTTGTTTTGAAGAACAAATAAAGACAACTGTCTGCAGTCACATTTAAGTGTTTCAGCACCAAGGACAACATGCAGTGTTCTCCCTGCATCCGTTCAGCATAATAGTTAGTGACAGCGGCGGTATGTCGACGCTTGTCGCCTCACCAATAGACAGGTACACCATCTCAGCTCCATGTCTCCGTTGCACAAGAATTACAAACATAAAATAAAATGACAGTCTACAGCACTGCAAGACCCATTCAAATATAAAGCTGACACAGCGGTGTATATCACTATAAGTTCTTTCAAACATAAATTAAAAAACCGCGACAAGAAGCCACACAGACAAGAAGGAAAACACTGTTAAACAACTACATCCAACTTCCTGAATAATTTCTTTGTCTAAAATCTCTCTCTTGATAAAAGGAATTTCCGATGTTTCAGTCCGTAATCGTTTTCCTTGCTCAGCCTCCTGCAGAGCGTTGCACTCTGGTTCTAGTTGATTTGTTCTTTCACTTGAACAACTTTAACAGCTTGAAAACACACCAATTACTGTTGTGAATACACATGAACAACTTTATCACACAGTCATTGTCAGGTGTCAGTCTCCCTCTGGTCCTGGTCCCTGGGCAAGTCGAACTTCCAGCCCCCAGAGTTCACTCATGATGCAAACATCTATTTAAAATAAATACAACATGATTCAGAAACTACAAGGCCAATGTCATGCCAGATAATGATTTTGGTGAATGAAAAGATGAAATCTGGCAATGTGATGTGAACAGTTTTAGTCACTAAGCTTGAACTGAAAAAAAAAGGAAAAGCAAGGACTCCCTGGGAGTGCAGGAAATGTCAACATGAAGTGATTTTCACAAAAACCCCCAATAAATGTAACAACCTTTATAGGCCGCTAGTGGCTGGTCATGTTTGGGGTGTTAATTGCATCCTTTTATCAAATTTGCTCTGATGGGTCGACTGCAACAGTTGGAATTTTTTCTGTTATGTTTTGTCTCTTTGTCTCTGTTTTTGTCTCTTTTTTTGGCTGTTTTGCTTCGAGGAGCTGTTGGTTCGAGGCACTTTTTTTTTCTCATTATTGCAATTTCTCAGGAACAGTTAGAGGGATTTTTTTTTCCCAGTTATGGCGAAAACAGGGACTCAAGGGGTACTGAAAAGATTTTCCTGGTCAAAGGTCACGACACAAAAAGATTTATGGCCATAACATAGATAATCACATGCTAATAATTATGACAGAATGGAAGAATGAAGGGATTATATTGTATTTCGTAAAGGTCAAATTGAACATGACACTATAATTTTGAGAAGAAGATGGTGGACTTTCTAGAATTAATGACGTCCTCCTCATCAAGCATATCCCCTTTCTGACAGCTCCTCTTGCATTTTTTTCAGACAGGTAATTTATTCTGTGGCAGGCTGACTAATAGGCTAATCGGAATATTCATCTCTTAACCAGAATGAATTGTAGATTAGGACATGTGTAGAGGTGAAGGACTTTAAAGAAGACATCTGAAACAGGAGCAGGTGGGAATATGAAATCCCCGACAATAGCCTGCCTTTTCACACTTGTTTTTTGTTTTTTTTTTAGTTTTGTCACTTGAATGGATGGATTGTCTCACTGTAGTTTTAGCAGGTTGTCAGCCTCACGCCTTAGTTTTCATGACATTTCGAAATATAAATCTTTATACCTCACTAGTTGGTAGTTGATAAAGGGATTGCCATTCTGCTGAAAATATCCACCAGCAGTTCAAGCAGTGTGTGTGTGTGTGTGTGTGTGTGTGTGTGTGTGTGTGTGTGTGTGTGTGTGTGTGCGTGTGTGCAATATGAAACCAAAGGACTAGGTCAGACTGCACAAGTTCCTCTCATGATAAACTTCATGCCTCAGAGACTTATGCAGACGATATGATGGTGTTACTGTGATGAGTCATGATGAGCCTTGTGTTTTGTTTGACTCTTAGCTATTGGGCAATTTTTCTCTTTCTGGCATATGATTTTAAAATCCAAGCACATGCAAGGCGCAGTCGACCGTTCTAAACCAAACAGTTTCAGCTCAATAGAGTCTTTGGAGGATTATCTCGGAGTTTTAGCTTTAATTTTGCTACTCTTCCTGGTAAATTAGAGTCTGTGATTGTAATTCCACTCACTTAGAGGGTTTAATTAGTAGTGTTGAAGTGAAATTGAGTTTAATTATTTTGTGGCATTGTCTTTCTCTTTGTATTCCCCCTTTTCACTCTCAATCTCTTTTATCTAACTCTCCCTTCCTTTTTTTTTCCAGGTGTTTGGCTCAGTGATTCAACCCCAGACCCCAGAGGAGAAGGAGGAAGCAGAAGAAAGGAGGGCCATGGGGGTGAGCCTGGGCCAGGATGTGGTTTGGCTCATGCCTTTCTTCTTCTTACTCATTATGATTATGGTGTCTCCTACCCAGAGCCAAGGATGTCCTCAACGTTGCGATTGCATTACAAAGCTCAAGACTGTTTCCTGTCATGGTAAACGTCTGACCGCGCTGCCAGATGGCATCCCAGTGGACACGAAGATCCTGGACCTAAGCGGGAATAAGCTGCGTTGGGTAGAGCATGGTGACCTGCTCCCTTATCCTCGTCTTGAAAAGCTGGACTTGAGTGAGAACATGATTACTGTCCTGGAGCCAAATGCTTTTTCTAGTCTCCAGACCCTGCAGTCACTTTCACTGAGGGGTAACCAATTAAAACTGGTCCCCATGGGGGCTTTTTCACGCCTGTCCAACCTAACTTCACTGGACCTGAGTGGGAATAAGATTGTAATTCTTTTAGACTTTACTTTCCAAGACCTGAAAAGTCTAAGGAACCTGGAGGTTGGAGATAATGATCTGGTTTATATCTCTAACAAGGCTTTTTTGGGTCTAGTGGGACTGAGAGAGCTGACCATTGAGAGGTGTAACCTGACTTCTGTGTCCAGCCAGTCTTTGTCTTACCTGCATAATTTGGTAACTCTACGGCTTCGCTACCTCAGCATATCCGCCTTAGAGGACCAGAACTTCCGGAAACTGGGAAACCTGAGGGGCCTAGAGATTGCTCACTGGCCCTTTTTGGAGTACATTTCCCCTCACAGCCTGCAGGGGCTTAACCTGTCTTGGTTGTCTATCACACACACCAACATCACCTCTGTGCCCACTTCTGCCCTACGAAGCCTGGCCCACCTCACCAGCCTCAACCTCTCCTACAATCCTATATCTGTCTTGGAGTCCTGGGCGCTACGGGACCTTGTGAGGCTGAAGGAGCTGCATCTGGTCAACACCAACCTAGTGACAGTGCAGCCTTATGCTCTAGGTGGTCTTAGGCAAATTCGCCTTCTTAACCTCTCCACTAACAGCCTGGTGACCCTTGAGGAGGGAGCTTTTCAATCTGTCAACACTCTGGAGACGCTGCGTTTGGATGGGAACCCTCTTGCCTGCGACTGCCGTCTGCTCTGGATCCTTCAACGCAGGAAGACACTTAATTTCGATGGTGCTTCTCCGGTGTGCATGACTCCTGTCGAGGTGCAGGGTCGGGCTCTTAGCGCTTTCTCAGACTCTGCTCTCTTCGACCATTTTACTTGCCAGAAGCCCAAAATTCGCAACAGGAAACTGCAACAAATATCTGCTCGCGAGGGGCAGGTAGTGTCATTCATTTGCAGAGCAGAGGGTGAGCCAACACCAGTGATATTCTGGATCTCCCCTCAGCGCCGCCGGATTACCACAAAGAGCAGTGGTCGCCTAATTGTATTACCAGAGGGTACATTAGAAATAAGGTATGCCCAGGTAACAGACAGTGGAACTTACATCTGCATTGCAAGCAATGCTGGTGGAAATGACACATATTTTGCCACACTCACGGTCAGCGGGCTGCCACTAGATGCAGCTCTTATGGCCAACCGTACATATTATGCTGGGGACCTGAATGACACAAACCTAAATGATACCAGAGTCTTTTTGAAGTTCACTCTGGACCTCAAGACAATCCTCATATCCACAGCAATGGGCTGTATCATGTTCCTGGGAGTGGTTCTCTTTTGTTTCATTCTGCTGTTTGTGTGGAGTCGCGGGAGAGGACAGCACAAAAATAACTTCTCAGTGGAATATTCTTTCAGAAAGGTGGATGGACCTGCTGCCAGTGGAGGACAGGGTGGGGCACGTAAGTTCAACATGAAAATGATTTGATTCTATAAGACAGTTTTTTTTTTTTTTTTTAGATACTTTGTTAATCCCTGCGGGGAAATTAGGACTCTGCTGTTGACCCATTTGTTGGTAGTGAACACACACACCGGAGCAACTATCATCCCGAGGAGCATTTATAACAGTTAGGTGCCTGGCTCAAGGGCATTTCAGTTGTGGGAGGAGAAAGCACTGTTCCATGCCGGCTTCTCTAACATTTAGGCCACATTATGAACTTATTATTATTGCTCCAAGATACTGTTCATGAGCAGTCTCAAACAAGGAGGTAAACCACCGGAGCAGCCCTTCATGCTTGCAAAACATTCATACAATTATTTATGAGGCATTGTAGCGAGACATTGTTTTATTATTAGTGTAAATAAGGCAAGAGAAATCCAATTTGTGTGTTTGCATTATTGTGCAGAAGAAATCTAGGTTTCAGTTTCAGATGTCTCCGAATGGTGAAAAGACTGATAAAAGACCACGCAACAAAAGCGCTCCCTCCCACCAGTCTTAAACCTCTACAAAGCTCTTGCCAACTTCCCTGCCACTTAAGAAACTCCATCCCCTTTGTCATCTGAAGACTTCGCCTCTGCTCCGTCTGAGTTGATTCAAGCTCTATATCTCATGAATACACGATACGGGGGAGTGCTCAATTAACGCCAAGGACTTGCCAAAACATATTTGAACAGTTCAAATGATATACTGCATATTTATGAGCATTTAGTCAGCTTGAAGTCTAATTTGTTGATAGCGGATTTGTAAATTAGACACTAAACGTTTTCACTCTGCAACACTGCCAAGTTGACCATAAGGCACCGTGTTACATCAATGTCAATGAGGACTGTTCCACATTACAGAGCTGCTCAAAGCTAAGTAACCTCTTATCCTACAACCCATTAAGAATGGGGCATCCACAGGTTACCTCACAATTAAAGGGCCCCGTGCACAGTTATGTGGTGACAAATCGGAACATGCACAATTATGTGAAGATGCACATTAATGAGTTCCAACATGGATTTCTACATTATTCAAGACCCCTCAGATCTGCAAATACTGGATGCTAAAGATGAATGCATGTACAGAGTTGACCCCATACTTTGAAAGACTTGTAGTATTTGTAAACTGAACCAGCTGTGGAAGTACTGTATGAGTAGGAAATGTACTGTACAAGATGTATGATATATTTTGTAATCACTGACATTGAAATCCTTGTGGTTGTTATTATTACTGTTGTGTGATCCGATTTGATCTTTCTAATGTGGTTGAAAGATTTTGTTTAATTTTCAAGTCGGTCCAGTGATAAATGAAGCTTTTGCGAGCTCACTGAATCATGCCATCAGATAGATATTGCAGCGAGACGTACCTGTTCCCTGAGCTCCCACAACAAATCAGAAAAAAAGAGCGCTTACATCAGGTTTCAGTTCACCAGCCTATTTTCGTCCGTACGTGATAGTGGGGCAGCTTGGCTGACCAGCGGGGGAAGGAGGTAAGTGGGTTTTCATAAGGACCCCGATGTGTTTGAGACATGCTGGGCCAAATGCTAATGTGATGAAGACCTTGCAGGCTGGAACAGAGGTCATCATGAAGAGAGGACAGAGAGGAGAGAGAGCCGAGATGTCCTGGGAGGACTTTGGAACTGGATAACAAACTTTTAACTATACAAGATAGCATGACGTAACATTTTGTAATTACTGAAGAGGTGTTTCTAAATGCAGTTCGAACAGCAATCAAAAGTCACATGTAACCCTTTGGAATCAAGTAATTTTTCAATTATTTATTGTGATAAATAGGAATTCCCTATTTCCACGTACAAATTGTTTATTTGTATGATGGTAAATGAAAGTTGTTGTTTTTTTTAATCAGCGAGGGACCACCAGTGTTTTTTGGTTCTACTTTGTATTCAGCAACTGTCAGAACAACATGGGCATTTGTCAGTTTTATGTTTCTATATCATCTGTCATTTTTAATTCTACTAAAATAAGCCAGTCAATAGCAACAACAGTTCATCCTGTTCATTTTTTTTATGTAATTTTAAAGAGAATGTCTAACTTCAAGGCTGATCTGTTGTTTTTTGTTGTTGTTGTTGTTGTTCTTTTTTTGTTGGGTTTTTTTTAGCACCAGGTACCCGCTCATCCTGCTGAGCGCCAACACTCCAAACATTGTTGTCGTGCTGCTCTCTGTTGGCCATTAATGGTACTAAACTTAAAACTTAAAAGAGCAATACCACTTTGAACTTCCCAAAAAGGCCAGTGATAATTTATGGACCTGAGTCTGTTGGAGTTTGTAGTGAAAAGTTCAAATGACAAAACATACTCAGCCAGCGTCTCCTCCATCTTCTGCAGAATAAAATGAGGAAGTTCTACTGTAAATCATTTTGTGTTTCTGTTGACCAACATACGACACAAAAATCCCAAACTAAATATAAAGTCATGTGACGGTGTTATACGTGATGAACCGTGCATATTTTCACGGGCTAATTTGACACCACTTGTAACTCCTAACATTTTAAAAATGTATACAGCATTTCTTCTGGTCTGCTGCCGAAAATCCATCTTGTAAATATCGAAACCATTGTGTTTGGAAACTGTGCTACTGTTTTGTATTGTATTGTTTTATAAAAATGAAGCACACTTTATAAAGCATGCTATGCTATACCTGCTACAATGATGTCTTGTCTACTGTCCCATTTTTATAGCAGCTATCTGGTCAGCCTACCCCAATGATGTGGCTAAAGAGTCAACAATATATCTGTGACCCTGTCACTGTGAAATGTTTTGTTTAATTTTTACATGAATGAGTTTTCCTTGGAGTTTGTCCATTTTCAATACGTCGTCAGACAAATTGATGTGCTGTCACCGATGAAAGATTTGCTGGTTGGAAGAAACAATTTTCCTGTCATAATTCACTTTAGTTAAAGATACAGGTAGCCTGCTTCTTCATGTGAGATTTTATTGTTAATTTATAATGCATCATCAAAACACAAATAAAAAAAGACTTTTTGTGAGCAGATTAAAAAGTCATTGCATTGACTTTTTTTTTACGCTGTTGTTTCTAGAGCTCAGCTGCGAAACGATCCAGAGGAGGATCAGGGCAGATCAAGAAGAATATTTTCCCCAGCCTATGCTTTTAATCATGTGTTCCACTTTCAGAACACCCTTGATTGTTTCTTTTCCTCAAAGGTCGTTGAAACTGCACACATTCACTTTAGACACGTCGCAAATTGAAGAGAAAATGGAGAGGCTTAAAAAGGTTATTGATTCTCATATCCGCTGTTCTGCTGGATGCTATGGTGACATCCACACCAATGGGTTTTCACTTAACGGGAGTTTACTAGTGGTGCACTGCAGAATTCGTGCGTAATTCTGAATGGCTCGAAAACCGGGCTACCTTGTGCTCTGTTGGGACCAGAGCCATTCGAAGATCATCAGAGACATTCCGTTGAAGCTAAAAACACTGATTGCTAATGGACGCTATCCTTAATTCACATAGTAGACCTGAATACAGTGAACTCTAGAACAAATGGCCCCTATGTACTCGGAGTAAGCCGGCATGATGTCTAAATATTTGATATACATTCTTATTGCCTAAGTCATTTTTGGTGCCAAAAACAACTCCTTATTATGTTTTGTCTCCAGTTTTTTGTTTTCTGAACAACTTGGGGGAAAAAATTACTTGAGCGATCGTTCTAAGAGGGCAAGGATATGCATGTTACTTTTAACATTGCTTGCTGCCCTAACTTCATACTAACTGTAATTGCGCCATTGCAGGCTTCCAGGGTTATGACTGCTGTACAACTTTGAAATGAGGATCTAATGGCGCAGTCTATCTCGCTCCTGTTTCCCTTAAAACACTATGCTGACGATGGTGTGGACCTACACCAAAACCCACATGAAACACGAAGTTGAAATCTGCTATTTTATTTTGTCACAGGCGCAGAAGAAAAGTGAGAGCCTTGTTTCACACTTGCATTAGCTGCCTCATTTGGACAAGAATGTAAAATTGCAACAACAACCTCACTTCAAGCTACAATTCCGTAGCAGTATTAGCATTAGCTGACAGTCTGGCCCACGCAACCTCGCACGCCTGCGTACTGAAGCCTGCGTACTGACGCCTGCGTACTGCGTACTGACTTCAAGGCGGTGTTTAAGATCAGGAGACGAATGACTTGCAACGAGAACTAACCAATCAGAAGCAGGCTAGGGCGTGTCTGCGCAGAATGCGAGGAGGAGAAAAAAAACGCATCTCACGCAACCCAACGCGTCAGAAGTATCAGAAAATGTACGCACTGATCCATCACACTGGGCATGCGCATGCTGGCGGATGTTTGTTTTACGGAACTGACAAAGTGATGGTAGGAACTGTTTTGATGTAAGGTGACCCTGGGATGGTGGCGACGGCCTTACAGACCTGTCTCATGATAACCGGGACAACTTGTGGATTTGCTCAAGTCAGGTAATTTAATAGTAGGCCAACTTTACCCTGACTAGGTGACCTTTTTTCAGTTGTTTGTTGTGTAAATATGGATGTGAAATAGCGAAATTAGGATCAATATGAACTTTAAAATTTTACAAATGAACCTTTTTTATTTCAAACTTCCTTTTCCGTCTGTCTTTGGACATAATATTTACCAGTGTGACTTGACGTACTTTTACATACTTTTTTCACATACTATTTTCACATAAATCTTTTTTTTCTCTTCAGAATTAAAATGGGGCTGCAGCATTCTCAAGTTTGGGAATGTCTGGACACAAAGAACTCTGTTGGCTTAAAAAAGAGACAGAGAATCAAACAACTGTACTGCAGACACACTCTCCTACATGAAATGATCCGTCTGACAGTTATTGTCTCGGTAGGGAGGAGGTTCTTTCTCCACTTGAGCTGATTTTGTTAGACGAGACAGGGACGACACCCCTGGGACCTGCTGCTCAAGCTCATTTGACACAACTCTTGCAGGAGTGGGCTTCAAAAGAGATGTTCCAGGATAGGATGAATGGAAGGGCAGGAAACTTTGAGATCCGACAAGAGATGTGAGGAGGTCTGAGCTACCAGGTGTGTTTGAATATGAATGGAGGGCATATGCAGGTATGAGTACAGGGTGATGCTGCTGATGACCAGGCATGATGGAGGGCTCCCCCCCAGCCAAGAAGTAGTTCCTATGCAGATACTGATAGTGAGTGCTGTTGAGATGTTGCATTTGACTGCTCTGATAGGCTGCAGCATTGAGCATGCCGAAGCTGACCTTCAGGGCCACCAATTCAGCACAAAGCCTGGCATTCTCTTCTTTCAGAGCCATGACATGACACTCCAACACATAGTCACTCATCCTCCTCCTTTCCCTCGAACGCTTGGCGGCTTCGTTGTTCTTACGACGTTTCTCCCAGTATTGGACATCTTTCTTCTCTTCAGGTATGAACTCTCTCTTCCGTCGTCCCTTCTGTATCACTACGGTGTCCATTCTTAAAACGTGGCTTTCTTGGCCTCCGTGAAGGGGCTGTGTCATGGAGTTCATAGTGGAAGATTGACAACAACCAACAGAGACCTGGAATTAAGACACAAAGATCAGTAATGTGAGTAATGAAGGTACCTGAAGTCTGTTTAATTGTGACCAATGAGTCCTCTTGTTTATCAAGACACATCCATCCATCCATCCATTTTCTACTGCTTATCCTGTTAAGGGTCATGGGGGGGGCTGGAGCCTATCCCAGCGGCTGTCGGGTGAGAGGTGGGGTTCACCCTGGACAGGTCACCAGTCCATCACAGGGCCAACACATAGAGACAGACAATCATTCACACTCACAGTCACACCTACGGTCAATTAAGATTATGGATTAAAGCAAATAAATGCATTTCCTAAAAGGATTTTAAAAAAGACAGTTTTAAGAAAAAGCACAAATCAGGAACATTTAGATTAAACAAATATGTGTGTTTCACCAGTGTTGACTGAGACGTGACAGTAGCGAGGAACTCTGATGAGCGTAGATGACTTGACCCACAGTTTAATTGCTCCAACATGTTCCCCCTGTCACACAAATTAGCCGACACTGGCAGAGTCCTTCCCTCAACGTTAAAAAAAAGGTCTGCAAATTTGCAGGACGTGCAAGTGAGGGTCAGTGGCGCTGTCTCAAGAACTCGGTCACAAAATGCGATGATTCAGTTGCAATCTGGAGCCCTGTTGGTCCGTGTTTGTCTACTGAGTTGCAGCTGTTTTATCTCATCTTATTCTGTTGCTGTGATACATGTATCTTATGATGATAAATGCTCTGTTTGCTCTGTTGTTGTTTTTTCACTGCAGATTTCAATTCAGGCTTCTATGGCACTGGTGTTTGCCTACTTTTCAGCATGCATAAGTGGACTGTATTTGCTTTGCAAATGTACATTTCCACATTTCTTTCTCTTTCTCTTTCTCTCTCTCTCTCTCTCTCTCTCTCTCTCACACACACACACACACACACACACACACACACACACACACACATACTGATGGTAGAGGCCTCCATGCAAAACGAGGTTCAGTACCTTGAAGGGGGAAGAATTCATTCAGTACTTAATGCATCTTAAGCTGACTGGTATAGAGTTGTTACATTGGTTCTGTGTAAAACTCTGGCACTGAACATGCTAATAAAGTGGTAAGTGCATATAAAGTAGTATTTACTGCATATTACACTGTATATATCAGATCCATCCATCCATCCACCCATTTTCTTCCACTTATCCTGTTAAGGGTCGTGGGGGTGGGGTGGGGGGGTGGAGCCTATCCCAGCAGACTTTGGGCGAGAGGCGGGGTTCACCCTGGACAGGTCACCAGTCCATCACAGGACCAACACATACAGACAGACAATCATTCACACTCACAGTCACACCTACGGTCAATTTAGAGTATCAATCAGCCTCGTCCCCTCTTGATGTGTTTGGACTGTGGGAGGAAGCTGGAGTACCAGAGAGAACCCACACAGGAACAGGGAGAACATGGAGACTCCACACAGAAAGATCCCGTGCTGGAGCCGGGACTCAAACCTGGAACCTTCTTGCTGTGAGGCGACAGTGTTAACCACTGTACTATTGTTTCCCCTGTATCAGATCTCATACATTATTTCAAAATCCGGATTTTTTTGTCGTAGGTTGTTGTATTTTTTTAAGGGACAGAAACTATTACTTTTTTGGTTATGGATTAATCTGCTCATTACTGTCTTCATTGGTTGAATGATAGTCTGGAGATGGTAAGAAATAGGTTTGCGATCCCCCAGGATTCATTTGACACCTTCTACAGTGTTTGTTTTATCCAACCAATGGTACAAAACTTAAATTTAACTTCGTAAAATTAAATAATTATCATTTTTATTATTATTTAGACTGCCTTCTGTGATAGGATGTAGATATGAACTTTCAGTCTGATATGGTTAAGAGGTTAAAAAGTATTATAGTGAAAGAACAAGCAGCAAATATTCACCCATGAAGCTGGAACCATGAAATGTTTTGTCATGGAAAATGGTCCCAGTTGAATATTCTTTCCACTGACCATCTCATTCTAGATGTTCGCTTTATTGCAAAATCGCTGTTTGTTGAGCCTGATAACATTTTTGAAACTTTTAAATCAATCTCGTGAATGGAAACGTAGAATGTTGCCCCGTGACACGTAGCAGAGGAGTAAAGAGTAACATGACCTTAAGATGAAGTGCTGATACCTCAGACATGTTTGACAATGAAAAAATGGTTTGACAAAGATTCATTTAGTTCAATTTGCCTTTCTCTCTTCCTCTTTAACAGACTTGTCCATCTAATCACCACTTCCTCTTCTCTATCTCCTTTATTTACTCGCCTCACTTTATTCTTGCTCTTGTGGGGAGGACAAAGCAGCCAGTGAAGAAACAGAACAGACCTTTTTTTTTTTAAAATTGACAGTTGTGAGGTTTGTGCTGGCAGTTTTTCATGAATTCACCTTTGTTCACGTGGGTTTTCTGGGTGAGCGCAATAGAAGCTGTGCAAGAATGTTGAACATTATATCAAAACCACAGCGGGCCCCTCGTTGGCACTCTCATACACAGAAACACACTCACACACTGGGTCAGCACACCCACTTTTAACCCATTGATGCCCCCCTCACAGCTCATTCTGGTACACAACATTATGGTTGATATATAACTTGTAAACAATTGTCATTTTATTTGATTCCAGCAGATGAATTGGACTCCATGAGCTACAAAATAAACTGTCGCTCATGATGTCACGCACGAGGAACTGAAGCGCTCACTTAAGCACAAGCCATAATGGATACTCAGTCTGTCGCCTCAAAAAAATACCATACAGAATCCTGTTGAGTTGGAAGTTCTTACTCGTTTCTGCCGTTCTCTTCTAGTCGTTTTTATAGCATACCAGTGTGAGCAAGGCATCAAAACAAAAGGTTCACGGAGGGTGGCGGTAAGACGGTTACATTTGGTTAAATGATATTTAGGCCTATGTAGAGACAGAACGTGTAGACCCTTAAGATGTGCTGGTATGTCTGTGTACACCTGCATACTTGCATGTGACTGAAAAATAAAGCATCTATACACAACCCCAAAAAAGCGCCAGCAGGAAGTGAGAGAACAATAATCATAGAGAGACACAGAAAAAGAGGCGCAGCAGTGAGGTTCCTGAGCGAAATCTCTCTTGAGGCTGAAGCTGCTCACTCCTCGGCTGCACATTTGCACCTGCCTCTATATCGACTAAGTATAGCAGCCTACTTTTCAGTAAGGAACTCTCGAACTTCTTCTTTTGCCGTCTATCCGTTTTCTCACGTTCAGACATCTGTTGTTGTGCTGCTGTGCAGAGTGCAAGGGTTGCCTGCCCCGACTCTCTGTCAGCTTGACTGAATATGTTTGGACACACAAGGAATTTTAATTCTGGTTTCTAGATGCGATTGTACAAGAGGAGGAACGGCCTAATGAGCACAGCAAGCTGACTGAGATAAGCAGACAAAAACACCGCACAATTGCTTAAAGGCCAGAAGGTTAACAAAACGTAAAGCAAAAAAGATGTGTGGATAAATACATAAATTAATAATATATATTCACATGTACGTATGTGTGTACGTATATGTACATATATGTGTTCATATGTATATACACTCATATATGTGTATATGCGTGTATGTATGTTTATATATACACTTGACATCGAGAGAGGTGAGTTACAACCTGGAAGGGTCGCCAGTCCGTCGCAGGGTAAATCCATTGTGGTGCTTTTCAATTCTCATCAATCAACTATTGATATTTTGAAGTTGATGAATGAGATATGTGAACGTAATTAATTGTGTGAAGACAGACTTTGTGGTCTCAACAAATACTGCATCATTGTTCAGAAAAGTCAATATTTAGCAATTCTGCCCTTTACCTGCTTCCCTGGATGCGAGTAGGTCATCACGAATAACTCTTGAAGTCCATTTCTGTCATGACCGGCGGCCAAACTGAACTAGTAACATTGTTGACGTACAGATTCCTGTCACCTCAGTTCACGCATCTTTTAAACTTACGTTGGTGAAGTAAGAGTGAAGGAACGTCTTCTGTAGGGAATAAAGTACTGGCTTTCACAGCATTCATCCCAAGGTGGTACAAATAAATGAGCCATAGGAACGGGACTACTTTCCTTTCACTCCTTATACATCGAAAATAATACTGACTTTGTGTGAAACGTCAGCTAATATCGGAACAGTTACATCATTGTGAAAAGAGGGGGGGAGGGGAATCCCATCTTCTCATCCTCTGTTCAGAGATTATGGCGTAATGATGACGTGAATGACACGTAAAAACATTTAAAAGATCACTTTCCAGATTTTTTTTCCAAAAGCTTCAATAACCTTAATAATTACACATTGCAGGTAAAGTGTGACTGAGTTGAGAATGGTTTAGCGTTTTAAAATGATAAAAATATCAATTTATTGCTGAATCGAGGTTAAAAGAAGAATAAGAAAGAGTGGATGCGTCGTATCTCCTGTGCCATCCTCATGTTTAGCGTGGACCAGATCGAGTATATGATTCACTTCTTTTCTCACTGGGCGACCAAGCAGACAAAAACCACAAAATACACAACAACTTATTAAAACGAACAGGGATTTTAATTTTCTTATTTAGACCAACTCTGTATCTCTTGCTCCGCTGACTCAGCTCTTTCATGGCTTACTGAACATCTTTTTTCTGAAACATTCTTTAATTGTTTTATCCATCTCTTCCATGTAGGAGAGAATATCTAGAAACACCTTCTAGTACGGCTTGAATCTGAGCACCTCAAGCTAGAACCACCGTATTCATCCGGATGCATTCTGACGGAATTAAAAGCCGATCCTGCACGTTTTACTTTTGAGCACAGCCCTGCCTCTCAAAACGAAGATGTCTCCCTTCGATCAATCACTCTAATAATAAACAATGTGCATAAACTTTTTAAAATGTCCTTTCCTTCTTACCAGAATTGAAAAATAAACGCATAAAAGCCATTTCCAGCGTCTGTTATCACATGTAACATCTACATCTGTCCAATCGATATGAAGCAAGGGCCTCGAAAATATTCGCAGCACCTCTCCATGTAAACCAGTGGCCTCCAGAATAATGATTCAAATTAATCCACCTTCTAAAACTGCTTCAATAAAAACAGAACATTATGACTCTCGGGAAGGAAAGGGTTAGATCTTTTATCTAAAGGAGTACCTAATGAAGTAGAGAGCAAGTGTTATGTAAAATATAACACATTGAAAAGCAAAGTTAATCTCCAATCGTACAAATTATTGGTAGGTTTGGTTGGTTGGTTTTACTGTAGAAAGACATAATCCTGTATTTTAAGGAACTGTTGTGCTTCCTCAATTCTAGCCACATAGCACGGTAAAATTTTCTGATTTTCATCTGATATTGAATCTCATAGGTGATCAGTTAGTGGCTCCTAAGTTTTACATTTAGAGTTAACCAGCGTCGGATGTTTCGCTTTGCTGAACGTGAGATAATCGAGTGAGCATGAAAAAAGTGATCATTTCTTGGCAATTTGACACGACTACCATTTCTTTCCCAAACCGTTTAAGGTGTGAAAAAAGCTCGAGGTCTTACCTTCAACTGTTACGTGCGCGAATGTCTACGACCACCAAGGCGACAGCAACCTAATTCAAAAACCTGTCTGTCTCTCAACGCCAGGACTGATATTCAACTTAGGGCGCCGAAGTCTCCTCTGAGACTGCGTCGTGCTACTGGTGTTCATCTCAGCAGAGGGGGGGTCCGCTATGTTGCCCTACCCTGACACCTCTCCCTCTCTGACTGTTGGTGTTATTTTTGTCCTTATTTCAAACTGTCCACCCTCTGTCGTCACATAAAACATGTCTGACTGTCCCTTCTTATACTCCACAGTGTTGTGGTGTTGGTTCACCCACACTCTGGTATGGTAATTTCTCCAATAAAAATAAATCCAGCACCCAGAGGTAGAGTGGTGTCACTTGAGGGTGAGTTCTTAGAGTTAAGTTCCTAAAAGACATTTCACATTGCAGACACTCAACAGGCGTGCGCCCTGCCAGAACAGAAACCAGAATGCTGCAGTAGTTGTAATTCAAGTACTATAACAAGTACCACACTCTTTGTCCAGATACAGTAAGTACAGAACTGACTTGTTCTTCTAGAGTGAAAGTTCACCTTTCAGACACTCATAGAGAGTTTTTTTTTCAAAGCTCATAGTTGAGGCATGATGATCTCCTTTTTGCACAAAAGGGATCTTTTCAGAACATACACTGGAGAGTACGATACATTAACTTTGTAACCATAAATACGACCTCTTTCTGTGACCATACGTCTCACCACGACACCCGTATCTACGTATAGCTCCTGTCACGTGTAGACGAGTAAGATTTTTACTTCCTGTGTGATGTACTTAAGCCTTTATTGTTGGAAAATTTGAACCAGAGGGACAAATGATGTTGTGTTGTTGTATTTTGGCCAAGCCGATGTTGTGTAACTAAGCCAGAGTACTAAGGAATACGTGTCTGTAAATTCTTAGTTCTTTTAATCCAAATGTCAGTCAGTTGATAAGATCACTTTAAATGTATTGTCATCCGATCTTAACCTTTTTCTAATTTTTGAAGTGGGTGATCAGGGTTTAAGGGTTGAATGAGCTGATATTTTTGGACATCCAGCTGTTGTGTTGATGTTAGTTTTCATGTTAAAATTAAACAATGCAATGCAATTGAGCACTGGACAGCAAAACACTTCATGTAGATCTTGCGTTCTGTATTAATCTGTTCATTTTATGCCTGCGCACATAATGTGTAACATGCTAAGCACTTTATGCAGAGGATGTCAGTACCTTATCGACTTACAGTATAACATGGAAAGAAATGATAGGGATTAAAAATGTCACATCAATGTATGAGATTGTTTTGAAAGAAATTGTTATTCAAAATCAAGAGAAATGCTATATGAATGGAAGATATTTTTACTTGATTTATTCTGCATCAGCTTTTATTACCTTTCTTCCGTAGAATCCTGATAAGAACGCAATATACTAAAAACAAAACCAAAAAAAAAAAAAAAATCAGTTATATTTGATATGCAACCTCCTGACATGGGCGAGTCCATTGTGTTGTAGCGCCCTCTGCTGGATGACCTGGGAACACCGACTGAGACGATTACCTGGCGCGAGATATGAGATAATAACCGGGAGAAATAATAATAATAATAATATTATAATAATAATAATAATAATAATAATAACAATAATAATAATAATAATAATAATAATAATAATAATAATAATAAAGAAATAGTATTATATAAATAAGAATTTTTTTTAAACAGTATCTATGGTTACAGGAAAGAACTCCAAAAAATGAACTAAGAAACTGTTAGAAACTTTTCAAAACGACTTGATTGCGTTTATTATTTGACGCTGCTCTGATAATAAGTGGTCGAGAAGTTTCACATCTTTGTTTCACAACGATGAAATGTAAGAGTGAACGCGTTCAGACGTTCACACCAAAGCGTCATAAAGACGCGTCATGAGATTGGCTAACATGCTCTGCCAAAACGATTCGAATTTCTTGTGGTTCTGTCAAAATTCCCTTCGGGTTTATTCAGTCTTTCGCAACTATTGATATTAAGGGTGTAACCTAAAGCACTCGCATCCACTTATTACTAAAAACAGCTTTAAAAAACTAGTTTCAGATTCAAATATTTAGTCAACCAAATTGGCTGCTGAGCCCTACAGATCAGTCAGAGAGAGCCGTACCCCTGCAGGAAAGTGGTTCAAGGTTTGGTTGTCGTATGAGGGGGAACTGACCGACGCGCACCCGGTTTTGATGGCTCAGTCGCCGTTGGTTTACCCCGCAGATCAACGGTAAGATGCACAAACACCACATCTTCACCTCTTTTCTGATTTTTTTTTAAATTTTTTATAACCCATTATCCTTAAGTCCCGGGCAAATTGTTTCTGAAAAAAAAAATAAAGGACGAGAAGAAGTTGCATATGTTGAAACTCTCGTGTTTAACACTTGGAACTTGATTTCTTCTCTGTAGTTTTATTTTAGCCTGTAGCAGAAACGTGACAGAACATTAACACTGCCCATTAAGATCAAGAGCATATGGTAGCAGTACTTAAGCATCTTTAATCTTTATAACGTATTTTATTAAATTGTAATGGACAGAACATGTCAGGGAACATTTGCGTGACACCCCTGTGAGGTCGGATTTCTGATTCTTAAGGGGCCAGGCATGGAGACCTCCACCAAGGCGGCAGCAGGTATTTGGGTGAGTTATGTAGGTTAGACCCCAGCCTGGGAGGTTGGTAGGAGACGATGGAGGCCTGGTGGTGGTGGAGGAGTGCGTCAGCTGTAGGTGGGTAGTAGGAGGAGGGATGGGAGGATGAACCCGTGGAGAGGTCGTGACTGGAGGAGACCCACTGAAGCTGCTGCTGGACCTCCGCTCCTCGGGGCCCAGTGAGGGGAAACATGGCATGATTATCACAAAGATGACGAGCAACACCCCCCAAATATGGAATATTTGCCTCACAGAAGGAGCCCTCTGTTTCTTGATTCTCCACACCCAGGACGGAGGCTGGGTTGCTCATGCCGCAGACCCCTGCCCGGAGGAAGGCTTCATTGTGGGGCCACGCAGCAGAGGCGGCGCTGCTGTATGCTCTTTGCCTATGGTACTCCAGCAGAGCCCTCAGACACGTGTTCTCCCTGCCCAGAGCAAGCAGCTGGCTCTCCTGCATCCGCTCCGCCAGCCTCCTCTTCTCCCGGGACCGCTTGGCTGCCACGTTGTTCCGGTGTCGCTTTTCCCAATAGGCTGCATCCTTTTTGGATGCGGGGGTCATCTGTCTTTGGTGGCGTTTGGCGGGAGGTGCGTGTATGTTTCTGGTACGGAAACGCAGGAGGTCACTGGTCACCGGTAAGAAGAATTCGGTGGGTGGCCGGGGGCTCGTGATCTCGGGTGACATGGTGCTGGCCTGGAAGAAGAGGGGCAAAGTTATAATGAATATTTTCATTATACAGCATCATAACACGCAGACGCATCAAAACAAATCACACAGAATCTGCTGAAGGAAGCAGTCGAATATATTTAAGAAACTGAAAGAACAGGGGCGGCACATTGTGCAGTGGTCAGCACTGTGGCCTCACAGCAAGAAGGTTCCAGGTTCCAGTCCCGGCTGGAGCACAGGATCTTTCTGTGTGGAGTCTCCATGTTCTCCCTGTTCCTGTGTGGGTTCTCTCTGGTACTCCAGCTTCCTCCCACAGTCCAAAGACATCAAGAGGGGACGAGGCTGATTGATACTCTAAATTGACTGTAGGTGTGACTGTGAGTGTGAATGGTTGTTTGTCTCTATGTGTTGGTCCTGAGATGGACTGGCGACCTGTCCAGGGTGAACCCCGCCTCTCGCCTGAAAGCCCTGGAAGAGGCTCCAGCCCCCCCACCCCCCTGCGACCCCCAACAGGATAAGATGAAATGGATGGATGAAAGAACACAAGATCCACTGATATGAAATTAATTGGGATCGATAAGCGACGAATCAGACCAAAGCGGCCACTGCCAATGAGTAACGCTTCTATCTAATGTCTTTGTCCGTCAGATAGAAGGAAACACTGATTTTTGGAGTTAATGATGTAGTATATCATAATAAAGAAAAAATGTCTGTAAGTGAAAATATTGCAAAACCTAGATGCATCTTTTCGTACCTGTATATTACTTTTGATGGATGAATTGTAAGTTTGTCATTTTTTGCAATTCACAATGTGAAATCGTTCCATAATTAAAAAAAACAAAACATCAAACAACATCCATTGATTAAATATGTGATCTGAACACGTCGTTAAGAAGAACAACCTAAAGTTACAATCAGTAATTAATGTGGAAATTATTGCACTGACCTGTTGGATGTAACTGTTGGAGGAGGAGGAGGAGGGAGGCGGGGCACTTTTGTCCTGATTCTGCAACACAAAAGAAAAGCTTGCAGCAATTACTAAAATAGTTGTTAATATTAGTGTACCATGGTCTCGGGCGCCTGTCTGCCGCGATCAGCAGCGCTGAAGAGAGCAGAGCCGCTGGGCGGTGCAGCGAGTGTAGTAGAAGCCTTCAGCCAATAGCGGTTTGTCCTCACGTCGAGGAATGTGATGATTGATTCAGAGAACGGAAGTTAGAGGAGTGTATGGTCCAACCAACAGGTGCTGCCTGGTGCATGAAACGTGTTGCTTTTAATCGACTGACCGACCTGACCGTGCTTGTCAAGGTGGCTGTACAAGAGTTCTCACAGAGGAGTGCAAATGACGTCATTATTTACTCAAGACGTGCGAGAGATCAGTTGTTAGGCTAAATCCCACTTGTCACGCCTTCTGATTTTAGTAGATCTGAATTCCATCTTGTCAAAATATATCGAAATCTTGCTCTTTTTTTCCAGTGGGGAAGTCCCCCCCCAAAAGAAGTCGTCAGACTTGTCAGTAGTAACCGTTCCCACGCTGCTGGATCTTGAGGTTCATCACTCATCTGTGTCACTCCTCCCTCCACAAAGTAAGAAAAAAAAAAGTGCTTTCTTTTTTTAACGAGTGAATATCGGTCACCAAAATGTGACTATAATTTTTTGTATTTAATTTTCCACAAATTTGAATCTTTTTTTTTGTTGCTTTTTAATCATTTCTAAATTGTAGGCAAATTACTTAGCAGGCATTACACATGATCATAACCAAAGGGTTTAATTACCGTTTTATATCGCATGATTCAATTGATTGATTGATTACCTAATATAAGGGAAAGCACTGATGTGTACTTGATGGATGTGTGCTACTACAAGGCTATGGTCGCTAACTTGGTCTTTCACTCTTACACTGGCATTACTTTTCCAAAAATGCTTAGTATTCTGTGCTAAAAGTCATGTAACATCCGGCTTGCATCATGATGTGCTGTGCATGGTAATATGCCTAAGCTAATGTATTACTAACAATAGAAACTTCGCAGCTGTGTGCGCTCACACCTATTTGCAATTAATGAGAACCAGGTCATTATGAAACTCATGAGTGCTCCAGTCGTATTCAAAGTCACAAAAGACAGTTTTCTGAATGACTTGTGACTGCGTTTCAATGTTCTTTTGATCACACGATTGATTCATTTTTATTTTCATGGAAAAGGAATGAATGGATGCTTGTTTATTTGCCATTAGACATTTAGAAATCAGAGGGTTACTGGTTGGATCCCAGGCTTCAGCAAGATGGCAACAATGTATGTACATACGCTGTAAAATACTTCTAGTGGTCGGAGGACAGTAGTCCTCTTAAAATAAAGTTCTCTTTACATGTTTTAAACTGTTGGTGCCACGTTGATATGCAATCCATTACTTCTCCTTTGTGAAAAAGTTCATAATATATGAATGCACAATTAACATTTTACATTTTTGAAGTACAACTGCAGGCCACGAGATGTTTCCTATTTCAGTACGTAGTTTCCACGTGGCGCTGGTGCTGAATATTGACCCAGGATTGGTTTTCTAAATGTATTTGATAGCCCAAGTCAGGCACTTTGGGCCACCTCCAAACAAAAAAATAGATTTTAATGGAGAAAATGTACACTATGACCTAGCATCAAACTTTGCACAGTGAAACTTGAAAACATTTAACTCAAGGAACAAGACCAAATCACATGGGGGGGGGGGGGGGGGGGGGCTCGCAACTTTACCTTAAGTGACTTAAGTAACTTTAATGGGCTTAGTTTTGACTGCTTGTGAGTCTGAAGCAGACGAACTGAACATATTTGGCCCGATTTTTAAAAGATATGTTATTTAATTTTTTCAAAAATTACGCAATTTTGCTTGTAGATGCTACACAAAGCTCACACAAGAGGAATTGAATGGTTATTATATTAAAATGTTTGTTGAGGCCAAATAAACACACCTTTTATGCAGCTGACATGTTTTTCCAATCTGACATACCTCGATGACATTGTTGGCCTCAAGAACTTTGAAACGATTTCAGATTTGTGAAGCGCGCGTAAGGAAAAGTTTTGCACAAAAAACCCAAACTTTCAGTTTTAGCCTCGGAAACTCAACTTGAGCATAAGGACGGGAGACTTAACGTGGGATTGGAGAACGGCTTTTCCCCACCTCTGTAGGTTCCACCCAAGTTAAGCCTTGGCTGTTTATTTTCTTAAACATTACACATGTTTAAGATGTGCATACCTAGTTGTGCTGTACAATGTGGTGAAAATGTCAAGTTGTGATGCAGTTAACATGATAGCACCATGAGTCCTCTTGTTTATCAAGAAACATCCATCCATCCATTTTCTTCCACTTATCCTGTTAAGGGTCGCGGGGGGCTGGAGCCTATCCCAACAGCCTTCAGGAGAGAGGCAGGGTTCACCCTGGACAGGTCACCAGTTCATCACAGGACCAACACATAGAGACAGACAACCATTCACACTCACAGTCACACCTACGGTCAATTTAGAGTATCAATCAGCCTCGTCCCCTCTTGATGTCTTTGGACTGTGGGAGGAAGCTGGAGTACCAGAGAGAACCCACACAGGAACAGGGAGAACATGGAGACTCCACACAGAAAGATCCTGTGCTGGAGCCGGGGCTCGAACCTGGAACCTTCTTGTTGTGAGGCGACAGTGCTGACCACTGCACCACTGTGCCTCCTTCAAGAAACATAAAATACAAAATACTGATAATAAAATGATACAAAAATAGTCGTGCAGTAATTTTTTCAAAAAAGGTTTTACTAATTTCATTGAACACTTCAGAGATTGTCGTAATCTTTACAAAACAAAAATATTGTTTATGAAAATAAAGCCATTTATACAACAATTGTGCAGTACTTTTTTTTTTTTATTAATTTAAGTTATATAATTGCATAGGCTAAGGATGTTGAGGATGAATTTCGATTAAATCTTGTTGTAATTCACTCCGTCTGTACCAGTCACCTGGTATGTAATCTTCCATAGTTTTACATGCTTTTTTCACTGAGTTTTTCAGTTACCAATTACAAAACATTCCACTCAGACACCACGGTAACGTAGTGACACAGAGGCAATGATTGCGGGCTTCCAAAGATTTCTGCTCATACCAACCGTCAAATATTTCTGAAATAATACCTGCAGAGTCAATGCAGCTAACATGCACCTACTGAAGAACTAAACCCTGACAAACACACCACACAAGCAGTCCAGACGACATCTGGGTCACGTCACAAATCTTACAAGTGCAAATGCAACAGGTTATTTGATAACTTGTCAGTATCAGCAGCTGCACCTCATCCGTTATTCAAGGTCATGCAAAGAGCTGTGGTAGACTAAGTGTCATCGTGTAGCAACATAAGCCTGACTATGCATGTAGTGAAGACATCTGATCCAACCAAAGCAGCCACATAAAACACATCTCCATCGTGTACTCCATCGCT
Organism: Aulostomus chinensis; assembly: GCF_037954235.1. Taxonomy (NCBI): domain Eukaryota; kingdom Metazoa; phylum Chordata; class Actinopteri; order Syngnathiformes; family Aulostomidae; genus Aulostomus; species Aulostomus chinensis. The sequence goes on along the minus strand of NC_141333.1, from coordinate 17,667,479 downwards.
TCTCTGCGGAAAGTTTTTTTGTGGCTTGCTTAGAGATGGGGCTGTCCGGAACAGGGAGGGGGATGCCCTCCAAACTGTTTGCTCTGAGCTTATCGAAAAATCAAGCCAAACTTTCTGTCTTACTCATTGTAACCCCAAAAATATGTCACGCTATAACAGTCAGGCTAACTTTCCAGTAAGACTCCAGATTATTACAATCATATATACAGTGGTTGCGTGTGAACTTTTAGTCAGGCGGGTTCACTTTTAGGAGAAGAAAACACATACATAACATGCATTTGATGCTCGAGCAGGTTCCATCCATCCATTTTCTACTGCTTATCTTGTTCAGGGTCGGGGGGGGGGGGGCTGGAGCCTATCCCAGCAGCCTTTGGTGGAGAGGCAGGGTTCACCCTGGATGGGTCACCAGTCCATCACAGGACCAACACATAGAGACAGACAACCATTCACACTCACAGTCACACCTACAGTCAATTTAGAGTATCAATCAGCCTCGTCCCCTGACCACTGCACCACCGTGCTGCCACCTCTAACAGGATGATAAGCTTTTATTTGTAAAGGCATGAATCATCAAATCATTCTCTAAAGGTTTTGGCAAACTAGGACTGTTTTTATTTATTTATCCAGAAACGTCCCAATAAGATACAGTATCTCTGCCAGGGAGGCAGAATCACTTGTAGGTAGAAGTTGTTCAGCTTTGATAGACTGCACTGCACACACAGGAGTAAATACACTTGCTTTTGGATGACTCTGTCACTGTATGAACAAAAGCATTGTGGTTCATCATATTGTCCCTGCATCATTCTTACCACTGGCACTTTCATATGGTTTGAAGAGATACCACATCCTGATTGCATGCTGTGGAAGATTTGAAGTCCTCAATCGTTAAGACCTGTATATCATTTGTTGTGACACGGGGCATCATGTCACACTGATCTGTATATCAATATTTTGTTGATACCATAAAAATGATTATTCTGTAAACTGGAAAGAACTCAAAGAGTTCTCAGTCTGTAACCTATCGGACCAAATTTGAGATGGATCTCGTCAACTCACCAGGAAGAGGACCACAAAGTGTTGACGAAAGGAAAAGAATCAAAATCTGCCCAATACATTTTTGCCAGGGCGGCACGGTGGTGCAGTGGTCAGCACTGTCACCTCACAGCAAGAACGTTCCGGGTTCGAAAGAAACAAAACAGAAAAACAAGTAGGAAAAAAAAAACCACCAAAAACTTGACTTCCTTCGGTTGAAGTAATAGTTCTGCAACCACCTGCCTCCCTCTGACATAGTGGTTGGTGGTATTGCAGACTCTCTATCTCACTGTAGTACCCCTTTGTTTGAACGTAGTTCCTTTCCCAAAGAGACAAAAGAAAACCCGATAGGCTAAAAATTTAAGAATGACTTTAATGACCCTCTGAAACAACCCACGTTTCCTTTCCGCCCTTGCAAATTACTGCGTCGCGTGGCCGATGCACGACACTTGTCTTATGTTTCCTTCAAAATAAGCCATTTTCACTGCAGCCGTCACGGCAGGGTAAACACAGTGTCATTGATTGTTTTGGTTTTTTTAAAGCTAAAAAAAAATATCAAAAACTCCAGTCCAGTTCTGCCGGCCAGCATGCACGGTACCAGTGAGCAGGGCTGTGTCTAAGTCACATACCTCCTTTCGTTAAGTGTCTACTTTGAAAGGGTTCATGTTCATGTAACTTCTGAAGATGTTACATACGAGTATTTTTTCCATTTCCAATATGTCTCAAAAGTGTGTAGGTGCACCCTTCTTACCGTGCCTTGGTTGGTTTTAGTTGCGTCACAGCACCTTGCATCATGTGCAGTCTTTGACTGACTCAGACCAGCAGCAGAGCACCCGCTTGTGGTCGCGAAGGAAGGCTTTACCAAGTAATTCTTTAAGAACGTTTTGTTTTTTTTAATTATTATTGTTTTGAATTTCAACAGAAAATATTTGTGTTATTAATGTGGTGATGCAAGCAAAGATTATCTGCCCTTTATGATATGAAGAGCACTTCAAAATAGTGTTTCTTTGATAAATATATAGGATTTTGACATCACACAAGCTATATCCTGCAACTTCTTACCGAGAATGAAGTTCATGCACTGACGTTGAAAGTAGGACACTGCTTTCCCACAACTGGCTCGTGTCGACCAGCAGTGTGTCGGGCCGTGTTGAGGTGTAATAGTTGCATCCATTCATGATTTCCATGCCATGTTTTAAACAATAATATCAACAATAAACCACAGTCTTATTAGAATATCATTAGTACTGCCAGGATTCTTTACACCCACACAATTCACTGAGCAAAGTGTTGCCAAAAAAAATGAGTCATCACTTGGAGGGGGGGGGGGGGGGGGTGGGGGGTATCAGTTTTGGCATTGTGTGATTTTCATTTTCTGTTTTTATTTTCCAATCCAAACCCACCCTGCTCTATTTTGAAATGCTGCTGCTTTGCGAATCAAGTGGTATCCAATGTAGCGTAGGACACTGGTCTTAACTTGAGGCTGTGCTCGTAACTGGAAGCTGAGCCAGAGAGGAAAGAATCTCCTGTGTGACATAAAGATCTTACAATAGCAGTGAGAGAATAGCTGGATTTGTTTTACCTGCTCACTGAGAGTCTGCTTCAGGGCTGTCTCACCAACTGTGGTTTTCATTATCAATGTCATGCTTGTTTGACATCATACACGTGAATGCTTTTTGGCATTAAAGTTAAAAAAAAAAGAGGTTAAGACGAATACCAAATCACACAATGTACAAATCTGGTTTCTCTGTGACTGTAGAGGGTTTTGTGTCTTTCAGCAATTTGTTTATGTGCTGTTGCTGCGGTATCAACATCAATATGTGGTCTGGAACTGCTTTCTGAAATGGGATGTCTTTGTCAAATAGTCATTTCCAGGAAAAATGAAAATAAGAAATATCGCTGAAGGTTGCAGTGTTTCGGTTGGCCCTTGACCTCAAAAGTGAAGCTACTGTGATGCAACATTTTATTATTTGACTCCTTATAGCGCAGGGATCATTGGGCCTCATTCGTGAAATCCGCAAATTTGTTCTCCAACACTAGAGGAATTTTTTTTAGCCATCAATTTAGACTGACAGATTACCTCCTTTTTCCTGACATCTATTGTGTACCTCGAGAGGAACTGTCAATCATCCAGGCCTGCAAAAACTGTCATGTTACTTGAAATACACAGTAGGTGTTAGGAGCAAGAAGTCATAAATACCAACATCAGTTTCACTTCCCGTTTGTGAGGCTAAATTGTGGGTTAAAAAGGACCCTACAGAGTGGAACAACAAATTTGTGTGTGAGAACATCGATGAATGAGGCCCAATGACTTTGTACAAATATAACACCTGATACCCGATGTACACATGACAGATGTTCAAACGCTGAATGTTGCATACCCAGAACTCTGTGCATCCATCCATCCATTTTCTACTGCTTATCCTGTTAAGGGTTGTGGGCAAGGCAAGAGGCGGGGTTCACCCTGGACAGGTCACCAGTCCATCACAGGGCCAACATACAGAGACAGACAACCATTCACACTCACAGTCACACCTACGGTCAATTTAGAGTATCAATCAGCCTCGTCCCCTCTTGAAATGAGTGGTGAAAAGGTGATAAAAGCTCTGTAAGAATTTGTAAGCTTGCATAAATACAAATTGAAAAATAAATAACAATGTTGGTGTGCACAGTAGCAGCCGGCCAGCAGCGTCTCTGCTTTTTACGTTCTATTCTTATGAGCATTACATTGATACGAATCTATTTTTTTTAACCCAGACAAATATTTGAAAACATTCTTAAAAGAATCCACCAATGTGGATTACTTCAAAATGCCCAATAAATACCCCATCAGTCTCCCTCTTATGACGATTTTTATGTGTTCACATTTGTATTGTAATGCTTTAAGATGCTCATTTTGTTGTGAAAATTTCATTGTGCTTTGTCACAGCCTTCTCAAGTATAAATGACAGTAACGATTGAAAGGAACTGATTAGCATGAATTTAAAACTCTAAGTCAGTTTTAAAATTTTGATCATTAGATGCATCAGTTTCGACTTGGTTTCACTTTGGTTTCACAGGCTGAAAGAGACACTTCTTGCTTGTGCTTGGCAGCAGTGACGGTCAACAGTTAAACTGTGGTGGAAAATCCCGGCCTGTTAGCTCTCGTTGTTCATGGCAGCCTGAGAGCAGCCGCCGCCACATCAGTCTAACCACCCTGCTGCACAGCCAGCTGTATAAGCAGATAGGAGAGATTAGCCTAGATACACTCACACACACACACACACATATATATATATATATATATATATATATACATACATATATATATATATGTGAGTGTATGTAAGGCCTCGGGGGCTGATATGTGGCCTTTGTGGGACAGCCCCGCTTACATAGAGAGGAGAATTGAGAGAGATAAACCACAAATGGTGATTTTAACTGACAGTGAGATAACATAACGAATGAACTGTCTATTGTTCTGGGGTCTGGGTCTTTACAAATTCTCCTCCATTTTCATGTTAATCCAAATTTTGAATTGCAATGGATGCTTCTTTCCACTAGGTGGCATTAGACTCATAGAGAAGGGCTGTCTCATGCCCTTGAAGAAAAGTTCCATCCATCCATTTTCCATACTGCTTATCCATTAAGGGTTGGGGGGGGGGGGGGGTGCTGGAGCCTATCCCAGCTGACATGGGGCGAGGAGCAGGGTTCACCCTGGATGGATCACCAGTCTTTTGCAGGACCATCAGGAGCAATTAGGGGTTCCGTATCTTGCTCAAGGACTCGATCGAACCAGCGACCCTTCGGTTGCTAGACAGCCCCTCTACCTCTGAGCCATGCTGCCCCTGAATAAATGTTTGATTACTTTATTTTAAGTTACCTAAAGATGAATAATTCTTTTAAATAGATCACCGCATGTACCAAGTGTGCAGTGTCTTTCATATTTTAAATTCATTTATTGAACTGGTGTGAGTAAATATAAAACAAATATGAGTTTTGCTCTGAAATAAGAATGCAAAAATGAACAAATCTCACTTATGAAGTACACTTTATCATGTATTTCCTGGGAGCACATTCGGGAGGTACTGCAGCAAACATACATTAAACTGGAGACACATTGAACGTAAAACTACGTTAAAAGACAGTTCTTTTTCTATGTTTTTATAAATCCCTTCAAATAGTACGATTACACTTCAACTTCTCTGTTCTTGAATTTTAATTTTTATTGTCACATTGCATCCTTTTTGAATGTATTCGTTATGGTCTGTTCATGCAGTGTGTTTAATGACCTTTGTATGAGAAGGTTATACAGTATATGTTCTTGAATATAGATGAGAATTGTGATAATGACGATCTATGGGAGTCAGTGGAAAGAAAACTGAACTCGAGTGTTGGCCATGAATATCCCATCTGAATCCAAGTTTTCTTGCTTTCACACACAACTGTAAACCAACACTCCCGCTGATGCCTGCTGCACCAGTACAAAAAAAAACAAAAACAAAAACAAAAAAACTGGCATAAAGACATTCTGGGACAGTCAAATCTTTTCAGATGAGTTCAAAACATTCCAGGTTTTAAACGTTTCCGGGTCTCATTCGTGATGTGTCACGATTTAAAATGGTTTTACAGTTCTAGCAGAAAATGAGATAAACAAAAACAGTAATTTGCCTGTTTATTCTCTTCTACCATGGTTGACCCCCACCCCCACCACACCCCAACCCCCACATCCATTCCTTTGTTTTCTTTCAGGTAAGGTGTATTGGGAGCTCCCTGTGATACCGGAGCCACCACCTGGGAGCCACACAGAGGTGTGACCGCGGACTTGTTGCAGCAGTATGAGGAGAGAGGAAGGAGAGGGGGAGGGATGAGGCAGGTGCATATTATGAAAAGCAGAAGAATGTTTATGGAAATAACCATGTTCCTCTCTTGCGGTTTTCAGTGGAGCCCTGTGATCGATGGATCTGCTATGTCACCTGGTTGTAGGTGTCCCATGTTACTAAAGGACGGTCCGGGCCATCACTGCAGGTAAACACGCACAAGGATTATGAGTTATTAAAATTCAACACCTCGGGACGTTCTAAATCACAGGTACTTTTTAGGATCAGTAGTCACCCAGACTTTGCTCTGATGTGGTCCATCTCCTGATAGCAGGTAAATTATAGGATAAAGTCTCCTCTCGCTCGTCAGCCGACTGTGATTTTGTGTCTTGCAGGTTTAGAGTAAATATTTTGATGTGAGCCGTCTCGTCTCACACATTCAACCAGAAACGTTGGAAAATTTCTCTGTATTTCATCATTACTAATATTTTGTTTATGAAATTCGCAAGGTCAGGAATGTTTTTAAAGTTATTGCTGGGGGTGGGGGTGGAGGGTCTGTGAAATTATGGAACGTTTACATCAGCGCCAGTGACTCCTAACCTTTTCTCTCCGTCATGGTCTCACGGTGCGCATGGCGATGACACGATGTGGGCTAATAAGTTACAAGACTTGCAACTGAGTCTCAGAGGGGGGCATAAGCAGCTGCTTCTGGTGTGTCTTTCATTATCTGAGCCTTCAAAGAACGTCAGTCTCTTCAGCACCATGCCTGAGGAACCTGTTAAATTAGGTATGTTTTTATCTCCCTCCTTTCATACGTAGTCTCATGTATTTTAGCAGCCTGCCAGTCCTTCTTTTCCTCTTATAGAGGATCATGTTTCTTCTGCAGATGTTAGGCTTTTGCCTCCTTCAGGTTCTGACTGGGAGGATTAAAGGGTCGTGACACACGCTGGGATATTAACAAAAATCCATCTCCCTTCAGATGAAAATGATACAACTATGCGTCTTTGTGCGCAGAGAGTTTCCAAAGGTAAAACTTAAGAGTTTAACTGTTGTGTCTGACAGGCTTCACATGGGAGGTGAGGGCAAACAGCCGCCACTTCCACAAACACAAACAGAGGAAATCATTTCTGTGCTTCCGCTGGGGCCGATACCAAGTGAGCGCTTCCATTCCTCCTCATGGTGACCTCCCTCCTGTCGGCACGCTGATGTTGATGTGTCGCGCCTCTCGTGTGCGTCTCTCTCAATCCCTGTACTCCTCCGTGTCTGTGGGTTGCCAGGACAACAGGGTGCGCAGCTACAAGTACACGGCCCTGACGTTCCTGCCCCTCACGCTGTTTGAGCAGTTCCAGCGAGCAGCCAATCTCTTCTTCCTCCTCATGGTGGTGTTGCAGGTCAGGTGAAGGCTTGATTGTTCTCTCTTGCCCGTCCACCATGTTTCCACCATAAATATTCTGAATAAGAAGTAGTGCAACTCTTTGGAGAAGCTAAATCAAATGAATATATAAATCTTTCTCTACCTGAAGACTGAAGTCATGGGAGTTATTCTGATCTTTTCCCCACCCCTCTAATATTTCTCTCAATATTTTGTGTCACTATACTTTAGTTAACTCTTCCTGATTGGACCAGCCAGTTTAGATGTGTTACCCTACAAACACTAGATGTCACTGTGACTTTAAGTAAGTCTGCCTCCCTACAGGAAGTTGGCAACCAAACATGAGGACTTTTACAGAAGATTTTTTTTTCCTTAGACACCACCAAACAGATAAGCAAGTCTGATTTATTTGTACATACAAGTTCTTTATATATACAAGTGTGTATTATTTTTGATTTTTTTTTTCTTCTTTTGGTTGAGACTTACTCGAGTATTTTGACTTCCAACCGAGGTGATGAAAACAGGGGCTCCAAAACACTGACTGTTTCTATTTCCCATGGAAGAAAAAGAAATATTAAGTCAAGACACTGGGGTTCAGTTAAACACTGACTTTTTGCAAGTATCCATGTAGATTTTTCCTGACATCATACTTGTGTCAAAGTCTGAGGATATAATATGATTAAAAATATTATAGAATATCCCGAGTTACTCGATTATTACCTCTCTAAGAAAAACAGATGATGCCTAAAAAAAGGAAGTGAAACAATCTTTCTGCCTCAGTTTGCTATGAGGGAAACTTCTTAAACGTTTTCGTTAACACGATGTTGGTGCCGTCTTCACTGGCATCCCCAACTCCTCTGCTAGATGCCATGCGTATTGTTGTGTGTATGTGTATCATGCAGTATGTAAGACTCTTTCCTTCTGTGTGTGCTTGTTGTTGGTATCCAGTCTATCCCTTCCATCTCCTCCTTCCCCTGGTACATCACCATCATGCCACTGCTCCTTGTTCTCTCCGTGAGAGGGTTGAAAGACCTCATTAATGACATGGTGAGACTGTCACTCACTCATTCATTCATTCTGGGAGCGACGGCTCGCCAGGCTCTCACTCAGAAACAAATATCTAAACGACCTCAAGCATGCGCGTAGATACACCTCACACTCAAGCATGCGTGCTCTCTTTTCTCCCTTTCATTGTCCTCATTGACACCTTGTCCTCTCCTCATTGACAAAACCAGTCATCCCAGTAGCATTAATTTTCTCCTCTATCATTAGAGCTTTTCCTTTTAAATGCAGGCGTGATGTTTTGCATGCAGAATTTGCTGGTTAAGTGCATCACTGAGTTACGGTCGTTAACAGCTCTGGGTGAAACGCTTGCTTGACCCCTCTCTATTGACTAATCATTTAGTGAGGGTGTAAATCTCACAGCTGGTGTCACTGTAGAGCCCCGTAATGGCGTTTCTCCTTTCTACTGTTCAACCTTTCATGTCCAACCTCACGCACACTTTCTCCATCCTTGTCACGCTTCTCAGTCTCTTTCTCTGTCTTTCTCTTTCTCATCCTCTTTTTTTGGGGGGGGGGGGGGGTTCTGTCTTTCTCTCTATATCTGTGTGCCAGGCAAGGAGACGCAGCGACTCCGAGATTAACTCTCGACCCTGTGACGTGCTCATCTCCCAGAGGTGAGGACAAAGACAGTGGGTTATTCTCTGAGGAATCAGCACTGTCCCTGTTTGAAACAACCCTCTAATGAAGCTCTAATGAAGTGTAAGAGTGTAAATCCCTAGATGTGCATTAGAGCAGCACAAAACACAGAGCATTTCTTGGAAAACAAGAAGGATGACCAACCTCCTGATGACTTCTTTGTCTGTCCTCAGACAGTTTTGTTTCAGTCATTTATCAATAATCGGGTGATTGATTCTGTATTCATTATTGAACCTAATTAAACAATACCCATGATCTTCTTTTGTGAATGTTACACAATTGATCGTGTTTGTCAACATTTTAAAATTTCACTTCAGGGAAATCGTGTTTTACGGTTTCCTGGTCCAAGTATGGTAATCAAATCCTCCATCCCATAAAGTCCGCCCCCTTGACTGAGTCCTTCAAAGCCTAGCTCAAGGCTCTTAAGCTTGACTGGCTAATATTCCGACTATGGCAGTGAGATTTTGAAAAAAGTTATCTAATTGCAATCATTTTGACCGATATTGTGAGTGTGATGTGGTTTATGATGTGTTTGTGATGTTATAATTTCATTGAAAAATCTAAGTGGGATTGTGCCATCGGTGGGATTTAAGTGGGAATCTGGCAGACGTCTCAGTAGCAGCACACTAACTTAGAGTTGGGTTTTTACTCCCAATTAGCACTCAGCAAATACTGTCCCTTCCTTCAGTTTGAAAATTAAAATAGGCCGATGTGCAACCGAAGCTTGGTTGGTTTTACCTGACTTGTTATGAAAGTTTTTGATTGTGTCACTATTCGACTGCCTTCTGTCTCAGTTTCAGCACAGTGCAGTGGAAGGATATCTGTGTGGGAGATATCGTGCGGATCCACAAAAACCAAGTTGTCCCAGTGAGATTGTCATTTCGGTTTCTGATCATCCGTATTCAGAGTGACGTGCAGCAGCTCAATTGCGAACTATTTGGACAGATGCTTTGTGGTTGTGTTTGATTGCTGTTTGTTTCTCTTTCCTTCCTCACAGGCAGACCTTCTCCTCCTGTGCAGTACCGAACCTCACAGTCTTTCTTATGTGGAGACAGCAGACATTGATGGGTCAGACAGCTTAATACGTACTTTTACTCAGCCTTTGTGTTCCTTGAGACATCGACATTTTCCCTACATCAAACCTAATCCATTCTTACAGGGAAATCAGATATTCATCATGAACTTTTTTTTGTATGGTTCAAGTTATAGAGTTGTAGTGTATTAATTGAAGCCATGTGCAACATTTTAAAACAAAATAATACATAAATTACAAGAAATGTCTCACACTTGTCCGTCGGAGGGTGAAATGGCAGATTCGCATTTATTAAAACAAGTAAAAGAAGATTCTCAATAAATGTTGATATATAGATCATGGGGTTGATTTTAGACTTTTCCTCACACAGAGAGACAAACCTCAAGTACCGTCAGGCGCTCAGTGCTACACACGACAAGCTGACCACTCCACCTTTCGAAGAGATGCTCGCCGCCTTCGATGGTGAAGAGATTTTAGAGAAAGCTTATTTCAAAGTTGAACAAAAAAAGAGAGTCCAATTTTTCATTGTGTTCCCTCTTATTTTACAGGTGTTGTGCTCTGTGAGGAACCTAACAACCGATTGTACACCTTCCGAGGTGAGCTGCACTGGCAAGGAGAGTGTCTCCCACTGGAGAATGAGCACGTCCTCCTGAGGGGAACAGTCCTCCGCAACACACAGTTTGCATATGGCCTGGTCATATACACCGGTACGACTCTACAGATGCAGAAGTGTTTTTGTTTGTGCACCCAGTTATACACTCTGGTCTGACGAAGGATAAATAGAAACTCTTTGAAATGACACATATTCACATAGAGCCTGAGATACTCACATATCCTCATTTCACCTTCTACTCTGGCCTTCGCAGGCTTCAAAGACAAATTTTATTATGTTGAATACATTATACTGCTAATTATGGGCAGCCCTTAACTCGGTGTCTTAAATGCGGGTCTCTTAACGTCTCACAGATCAGAGGCTTCTCCTGTCTTTTAAGTGATCATTGATCGGATATTACTGGAGGTGTCATGGATCTCACGGCTGTGACCCTTTCAGTTCTGGTAAAGCGGATCAATAGATCAAATTCCTCCAGAGATGGGTTTTTATACCATTAATCATAGACTATATATCGATATGACCCCAGTTCGGGTTGATTATAAGTAACCCTCCTCACATAGTTTGACATAACCTACTATGAGACAAGTATGATCAAGGTTGACATGTACTTGTCAAAAGCTGGAATCAGTTTCTGTCCCAGAGCAATTATGATATACGCTTCAGTGCTGTCATATTCACACACACACAGATCAGTGTTTCAGCAGTGTGTATGAGAGAGATTGAGACAACATCTGTAGAAAATATAATGTGTTCCTGTATCGATCTGTGCAAGTGAAATTCTCTCTTAGCCCTGACTTCTCTGCGTCAGGGTCACATACCCTCAGAGCTGGTAAGAATTCAGCATCTTGCTCAAGGGCAAATCAGCAGATGCTTACTGACATAAGGGCTTGAACTCTCATCCTCTGGATGTTGCGTGGCCTCCCACTTCACTTATAGCTATAGCATCTAATAGTTGTCTGTTCTGCACCAGGGGCGGACACTAAGATCCTGAAGAACTGTGGGAAACTGCGAGCGAAGACCACTCGAATGGAGAAACTTCTCAACAGAGTGGTGATAGCGGTGAGTAGTGGTAGATGAAAAGCACCAGACAGTTGGTGGAGTTGTTAGAAACTGTATGTCTCTTTTGGATCCTCAGATAGTTATGTTTATCCTGCTGACGGCGCTCCTTCTCGCCATCGGAAACGGTGTGTTTTCAAGTTGGGTCATGAGCCGTACAGATGATCTAGCCACTCTGGTGGTTGATGGCAATCCAGTCTACTCAGGCTTCCTGGTCTTCTGGAGCTACATCATCCTGCTGAGCCCGGCTCTGCCCATAGCTCTCTACATAACGTGAGTTCCAGCTACAATACTGGAATGTGTAAATACATGTGTTTGTCTGGACTGTAGTGTTATATGTGCTCTCTGGGTGTCTGCAGGTTTGAGGTGATACACTCAGTCCACAGCCTGTTTATTGGCTGGGATACCGAGATGTATTGGCAGCCGACCGACAAACCTGCCCAGGCCAGGAACACCTCACTGAATGAGGAGCTTGGCCAAGTGGGATACCTGCTGAGTGACAAAACTGGAACATTAACCCAGAACCATCTGCTCTTTAGAGAGTGCTGCATAGCAGGGGAGATTTACGGTAACAATAAAAGGCCAATTCCAAAACTTCTACTCATTTGATATTACTAAATCCCCCACAGTATATGGGTTTGTAGTCTTTTTATTGTTACGTTGGTACATCTGCATTGTTTGCTGTGAGCAGCCTAATTTTCACTCACCGCTTTATGCTCCTGCTATAGGAGGAAATAAACATTCCATTTAATCACATGTAACATCGCCCGACGTCTAGTCCTCCTCAGCTGTCTCCCTCATCAGGATGCACGTCCAATGAACAATGTAGCACTCTCATGATTTGAAATAACTTTATATGTCTCCCATGCAGACATATCAGGAGGTAATCATGATGATTTCTAAGGGACACTCCAGCTTTTGGGGAATTTAGCTCATTTACCGTCCACCCAACAAGGAGGTAGATATCCTCATCTCCTCTGGTTGTACGTGAGGAAGCTGAGGTCCGCAGAGACCAGCTGAATACTAGTTAGCTTGGCACAACAAACATTAGTGGATGGGCAGGTTAGCATACCTCGGTCTTGCCCATTCAGCTTAGAAAAGCTGTGGGTTCTGGGCCAAATGCATGAGTAGCAGTATGATGGATTGCCAAAGGTAATTCTCCTCTTCCCGTTTAAGACAGGTTTAGTAGCAGCAGTCAGTCTTCCAGTTGCCAACAACTTTTTTTTGTTGGAGTTTTGAGATACTATGTGCCTGATTCTAAAATTACTAGGACTCCTGAGAAGGAAATGTAAAAAGGAAGGACCACTCTCATCTCCACAGTTGCACTATTTGTTGCCAAAACTTGTCTGCTATCCGTCGCTATTGTTAGAAAAAGTGAAATGCAAACTTTCGTATCTTGAACAGGAGGGTGAAACTGTCAGTTTCCTCAGCCGATTCACATCTCAATACATGAGACTTGTTGCCATGTTACAAGCAGTCGAATTGAATTATCCGTGAGTTGCTGGTCTACCCTTGCTCGCTTCTACACTATGACACGATCGACGGGTGAAGAGTTATGATAAGAAATACTTAGACATATAAGTAAAGGTTCTACAGACCCAACCCTCTGGTATACAGCTACATCTCCTTTTGCCCTACAGTGCCTCGCTATCCCCTCTTAAGGAACAAAGGGGCTTGTTCAGGCGCTTAAAGATGATCCCCTTAAGAACAGAGACCTCCCTCGGGAAGTGTCCTCCAGTAACCCATAGATGCAACTCAGCTTCCTCCGAGACAGTGTTGATGAGACAACAGGATACACTTAACATGCTCGTCTCCAACAGTCAGGACTCCATCTACTAAATATTTCATATGATCTCTACCCACAGAAGTCAGACTGTAATTGAAACCTTGTCAGAATCACATCAACCATATGCCGTATGTCTGAGCCTCTTCCTGGTTCAGGCTAGTAAAACACATCTTAATTTCTTTCCGAGCTTTTCCTTTTCAAAACATGTGTTGCATCTATTTGTCAAATGAGTTTTAATTCACAAAATGAGTTAATGTTTCTCCCTCTGCAGGCGATGCATCAGTCAGGGCAGAGGACACAGAGGTGATTACACTTATATCTCTGCACTGTTTATCCTCTTTTGCCATCTTTTCTTTCTTGTCATTAATTTTTGCTGCCATCAGCTGTGTGTTTACATGCAAACAATAATCCAGAATCTGGAAATAAATTGGTAATGGCAGGAGTGTAATTTGATGGGTTTACCTGGACTGTTGTTCTTGTTCGCGCTATGATTTTCAAAAATACTTCTCAAATATGTCACCATTCCTGTATCTTCTCCCATCCAAAAGGATAATATTCTTATTGTCAGCGAGCGTGATCTTTGTTTCTGCATCACTCCAAAACATTTATTTACCACTGCTGCCTGCCATGTTGGCATCTTAACAACATGTACTTACTTCTTCTTCTTCTGATTTTCCAACAGTGCATCCACGTGTGTGCAATGTTCCCACTGCAAAAAGTATAGTCTGTGGACATGCACTGAATAAATGAAGGTTGGGCAAAAAAACTTGGTGTGTTTATCAGACTTCTCTTAATCTGTAGGGATATTGGATTATGCTGTTTATTATGACCACTTGAATTATCTGGCAACTTCAAAAATCTAATTATTTATTAGTTTGCATGTAAACACACACTCAGTGTATCCAAGCGCAGTCCTGTGAGCTGTGGTGGAACACAGCACTGTGTTTGTATGTGCAGTAATATTTCTCCCTGAACATCTGTAGCCCATGGACCTGAGCTGGAACCCTTTCTCCTGTGGGGGTCTGTTCATGTCGGCTCCGACCCTGGTGGAGAAAATACGAGGACAACAATGTCAAATCAGCAGACAGTTCCTCACCGCGCTCAGTGTGTGCCACTCCGTCATGACAGAGTGGAAGGAAGGTGGGGTCTGATGTTTGTGAATATAGGCATTACTCAGAGTCCATCGGGTGATGCTACAAACCAGCATGCAGATTTTGGGCGACATCTTAGCGTATAGTTTGGGTGATTTTATCATAAAGATTGGCCTGCAGGAGAGTGTGACAGGTCATTCGGTTGTTGTGAGGTCATAGGACACAAATGAAATGGTGACCCATCACCCGTGTGACTGTAATGATGTGTCTTCTTCCTAAATGAGAAAAAAAATTATCAAAAGTTTTCCTGGTCAGAGTGCATGTGGTCCGGGGGATGAATAAACTCTGCTAGCAGGGAGCTAAGGTGAGGAGTCAGCTTGAATGTGTAACATATAAATCATTGATCTGATCCGAATTTGACAATCTGAAAACATGCGTGGATAACATTTCAGACAATGGAGCATTCCTGTTTATCTACTTGTCTTACATGTTGACCTCATTCTTCCAGGCTTTCCAGTTTATCAGGCTGCATCGCCAGATGAAGAGGCCCTTGTCATTGCTGCCAGGGAGCTGGGATACGCCTTCCTTTCCAGGACAAGAGACTCCATCACTGTCTCCGAGCTCGGTGTTACTCGAGAGTATCAGCTGCTGGCGCTGCTCGACTTCACCAGCAAGAGAAGACGAATGTCTGTACTGGGTGAGACTCTCCTGTTCTGTTTTTATCATACAGGGTTTGTTTCTTTTTATGACCGTTTACAACCACCACAATTAAATGCTTGATGGCAAAATAAAAAAGTTTTATTTCTTGATTTAGATAAACATTCAGTGTTCCAAACATTACTTTGATGGGTTGTGTTCAAATCACAATTAAAATAGTGATTTTGATTACATCAACTCAATATTGTGTTTCGTTTAAACTCAGTTGACTAGGAGCAACATTTAAATCAAGTCAAGTCAATTTTATTCGTCTAGCGCCAAATCACAACAAAAGTTATCTCATGACACTTTACAAGTAGAGCAGGTCCAGTACCTCACTCCTTCAATGAATTTACACTCAATAAATCTCCATGAGCAAGCACATCCTGCAACAGCGGTGACAAAAACCTTCCTTTTAACAGGCAGGAACATCGAACAGATCCGGGCTCAATGGGGACTTTGACCGGTTGGGGAGAGCGGGTAGAGACAAAGACAGATAATGGAGGAAGACTGATATGCAGAAGGAAAGAGAGGGACAGAGATAAAGAGAGAGAGAAAGGGAAGAGACTGATGGACAGACGGGGACGTGAGCAGGTGGAGCTACGGGTGGCAGCTTGAGCTTAAGCTATGTTAACTCTCAGATTTAAGTCCCCTAAACGTACAAAACAAACAAATTTAGACAGTTACCACTATTTTAGAGGACCTGTAAGTTTAACAAAAACAAAAAAATAACTTTTCCATTGTGAATATATTTCATTTGAAAATAACTTCGAGGAAAGCAACGGATTTTGGCATGATCTCATCTGTGATAAGACCAATAGCAGACTTGTGTATGAAGGTTTGGCTAACACTACTAATGTTGATACACATATCTAGCGTGTAGTAATTAATTTTGTGATTTGAATTTTTTTAATCAATGTAATTTGCCATCACAGCATTTAGCATAAACGAGATAAAGTTTAATTTGACAAATCTATGAGTCGAGAGAAGTCTGTGGAGAACCAAATCATGATTTAATGTTTTTTAACTCATGTAGATTGGGTGATCTAAATTCAGTCACGGACACATTAAAACTAATCTTTTGTGATTTATGAGGATTGCGCTGTGGTTGATCTTCAACTGTGACTGTGGGAAAGTCCTGAGAAGGCTAGAAGTGAGGGAGACTGAAGATCGTTGCTCATTTCATCAAGCGTTTTATTTTCTTTTGTGTCTGAAACCAACAGAAAGAGACATTAATGTTCAGGTGATTTTGAATCTTGATTACGACTGTGTTACAACTTAAACTTCCAAGGTGACCTTGAAGTTATTGTGATTATTTACATTGCACTTCAGCAATCCTTTGCAATAACGTGCAAACGAAGTCGGCTCAACTTAATTTTAATGAGTAATCAGCCAAAAAATACGTGTTTATTCTACAAAAAATTCAGAAGGTCATAAGTAAAAAATATGGCCGTGAAGGAAAAGCTCATTCTACTAGCTCAATGTGGTTTGTTCGCTGAAGATTATTTCAGCTGAAGCTTTGAAGTTCAGCAGCTGAAATTTTTGCTGATGTTTTTGAGCCAATTGCTGTGTTCATTTTTTTATGTTGAGCATTTGTTTTTCAAGTGAAAAGCCCTGGAATTCGGCCTCTCCTCTGGATGATGCATCCATGTTGGTTTTGTGCTCTTTCCTTCCAGTAAGGGAGCCAGAGGGAGGGTTAAAGCTGTACTGCAAGGGAGCTGACATAGTGATCCTGCAGAGACTGCAAAGAGACTGTCCTCACAGGGAGAGGAATGAAAACTCCCTGCAGGTGAACTTGGTTTTTCTCTCTTAGATACACAGAAAACACAGAGCTGGACCTCGGGAACTTCTGGTTTCTACATCATCATTAAATAACTCAAAATAACACACAACCACCGTCGTTTTCCCCATTCTGACTAGTTTGCAGATACTGTTTTTTTCTCAATACTTAATTGAGTTCAGGCTCGGTTAGAAATTCTTGTCAATGATCAGCAGGGTGTCAATGAAGTATTTGGGCTGTGGTCTTTTGTGTAAATCTTCCTGAATTGTTTTTTTTTTTGTGTTTTTCCTCAGTTCTTCTATTCTGTCCTAAATATAACGTGGAGCCGATGAAATAATGTGTTAACCTGTATCCTGCTAGCTGTTTGCCCAGGCCTGTCTCAGGACTTTGTGTATTGCGGTTCGATCTGTTCCTGAGAAAGTGTGGGAGAAGTGGAGTGAAACTCTGATGCAGTATTCTACCATGCCGACTTGTGACCGTGAGGAACATCTGGAAAAGTTTTATGACCACATGGAGACAGAGCTACAGGCATGTACAGCGAAGCTTTAAACGAAAATATTCGTTCAAATTCCTGTGATATAATCGTGCTATGTAGATAACTCATCTCAGACGTGGTATCGGTATATCATCCTCCACTCCGAAATAAAACAGAACTTGTGTGTCTTCTAGCTCCTGGGGGTTACAGCAATAGAGGACCGGCTTCAGGAGGGTGTTCCTGAGACTATTGCTCTGCTTCAGCAGGCTGGGATTAAGGTGTGGGTACTAACAGGGGACAAAAAAGGTAATGCGAGTAGCAGAAGGGGGAAATGTACCCTTTTCAAATTCTGTACTGGAGCTGCAGCATAACAGCTAATTGCCATTTCTTCTTCTTCTTCCTGTGTTTTGATCTTCGTAGAGACTGCAGTTAATATCGGATACTCGTGCAAACTACTTGATGCTGATACCAGATTACTGAATTGGCAATTAATGAGGTTATCAATTAAAAATATTGAAATTTACACACATTCACACTCATTAGCCACATCATCCCATTGATCTCTGTGTGCTTGCCTCTCAGACAGATACTCCAGTCCCCAGACCCAGGAGCCAGTTTCTTAAAGGCCAGAAAGATGGAGCTGTTCGCTATGGACAAAGAGATGGCTAAAGCAAAGATGGCTGTAGTTCTGACTGGACCTGAACTGGTAAACACCAGGCTAAGCTGAAAGACAGACTGACTGCTGAATGTATTCTGTACGATTAAAAACCACGTTGTTAATGTGGAAGAGAGTAAAAACTAGAATATTCACCTTTGTGTTGTACTGCAGGTGGAGTTTGAGCAGAGACCAGAGTGGGGGGCGGCATTCATGAGCCTGGCAGCACAGTGTCAGTCAGTATTATGCTGCCGTGTAACCCCTGGACAGAAGGCCAACATCGTTGCGCTGGTCAAGAAACACACCAGCTTGGTCACTCTGTCCATCGGGGATGGTGCCAATGATGTAAACATGATCAAGAGTAAGTTAGGAGATGATATTCAATTCTATGAATATATTTTGATGCACATTTTGAAGTGTTGTGTAAGAAAAGGTTGACAGACACAGCAAAAGATGGAAAACTCCCCCAGTTTTGTAAGAAAAAAATTACACTGACTTGAGGTGTTTTTTCCCTTTTTCAAAAAGGAGCAAATGCACAAAACCAGAGCTTAAGATTTCCCTCACCGTTAAATGGAAAAACAAGTAGTCAAAATGTTTTTGTGTCTCTGAAGTGAAATAACCTGTAATTAATCAGCGAACTGTTATATATTTTGTTGATGTTAATCAGTGACTGTTGTCCTTCTCAAACATTAGCGGCTCATGTTGGTGTGGGACTGACCGGAGTGGAGGGAGGTCAGGCAGTGCAGAACGCAGACTTTGCTTTGTCTCAATTCAGATTTCTGCAGAGGCTCCTTCTGGTCCACGGGCGCTGGTCCTACCGGCGCATTTCTCTCTTCCTGCGATACTTCCTGTATAAGACCTGTGGCTTTGCTCTGGTGCACATTTGGTTTGGTTTCTTCAATGGCTTCAGTTCTCTGGTTAGACATCAATTCAATGCTGTAGAGTGAAGCAAATGTCAGCATGGAGACAACGTTGACTTTTCCATCCACTGTTTGTCTGTTGCAGCCTGTGTATGAGACATGGTTCATCGGTCTGTACACTGCCTTCTACTCAGCGCCCCCGGTTTTGTGCTTGGCCCTGTTTGAACAGGTGAAGGAACTGACTGATTCCCTAAATATTTCTGTCATAACACTGACATCTGCTTCTCTGCATTGCAGGATGTGAGTGCAGAGAGCAGCCTGAAATGGCCGGAGCTTTACAAGTCTGGACAGACGCAGGAGCTCTCCAGTCCTCTGGTCATGACAGTGGCGCTGCTGTACGCTGTCTACACGTCATTTGTTCTTTTCTTCATCCCGTGTGGAGTCTTCCATGACTCGGCTGATGACTACCAGATGATGGCAGTTGCTATCTCCATGGCAGCCATTTTTTCTGTCACAATCGAGGTCAGGGTTCATATCTTCATAGTTTCATACAAAAATCTGTTCAAATATGTACATAAAAATGTTATCTGCGTACTTTGTGAGAATATGAAACTTTGTCATGTTTCGAAATTAAATTCAAACTGAATCCATAAATTGTGGGTGGAGCATGCCAAATTATGCAAATTATGATGACAAAGCTATTTATTTATTCCAAATAAAAAGAAATTAACAATACAGATTTTTATCCCAGAATGATTTGATCCATCTCTCTGTCAGATTGTGCTGGTGACCCGGTTCTGGACGAAGTTCAATGTAGCAGCTGTGTGTTGTTCAATCGGCTTGTTCATCGTGTTCACAAGGATCACCCACAGCAAGCACCTATTCCAGAGATCACCTGCTGACTATTACTTTCTCGGTACACTTTAACCCATTTCACTCCTTGACTCTGACATTTAGGGCACTGTAAAAGTTGCTGGATTTGATCCAGATTATACCAAAGACAAATGTAGGCGAGCGCATACAGCTAACCCTGCATCACGCAAGGTCCATTTTGATAATGGGCTCTGCGTGATGCAGTTTCATTTTCTGTTCATCTTATCAGGAGAAGGATCTGTCATCATCCCTGTGAATTGATTTGCTAACTCTGTGTGTATGTGTGTGTGTGTGTGTGTGTGTGTGTGTGTGTGTGAATGCGTGTGTGTGTGTGTGTGTGTGTGTGTGTGTGTGTGTGTGAATGCGTGTGTGTGTGCGTGTGTGCATGTTTGTCTGTGTATGTGTGTTTTTCATCAGGTGTATCAGATAAAGCCTTCATCGATCCGGTCACGTGGCTCACAGCTCTGCTCACTGCCTGGACAGCTGTTTTGCCGTCAGTAGCCATCCGTGCCCTCAATGTCATCCTCTCCATCCGCAGTACACACAAGGTGAGTCGGCCTATTGTGACTCAAGTATGTGTGTGCGTGTGTGTGTGTGTGAGTGAGAGTGGGAGAGAGAAAGAGAGAGACACAGTGAGAGGGAGAGAGATTTTTGGGGGGAATAAAGTCATTTGTCATCCTCCCCAGACCAGGCAAGAATTTAGAGCTGAGAACAAACAGAGGCTAACTGACTGCTAGTTAGCTTTTAAAAATTGTGTGGATGGGATGTGTTAACATTAACACCCATCAAATATACGTTTCTCCAAAAACAGTCTTTGCTTACATTGTCATTAGGGTTATATGCAATGTTAAGTACCAAAGGTTTTTTTTGTTTGTTTTGTTTTTTGTTTTTTGTTTTACTTTAATTCAACATTAGAACTTCTTTCCTGACAGTAGCTGTGATTTCGCACCGCAATTCCAAACTTCAGCCAGCAAAGCAAAATATTCACTGAAGACCAGATGATCATGACAGACATAGTAAGAGACAATTAGGATGATTCCCTTTAAACGAACCAAGACCTTGATCCATTTGATGACTGTGGATGGAGGTATGCTAGCCTGCTCATCCACTAACGTTCATTGCTAACTCGCCATCAGCTGGCTTCTGGGTCTCTCTGGGTCAATTGCACACGCACGCATACTCTTCTCTGGCTTTGGGGAAACCGACAAATTAGAGTATTTACCAAAAAGGTTGCTGTGTTCCTTTAAGACACTTTCATTTGATTAATTTGATAAATGTGTCAAACAAAACTGCCGTAGCCTCATAGCCTTCACATATTTGCAGCCTGTCAGTAAACAATAAATTGTGTTCAGTGAGGAAAACGTTTGAAAACATGATAGTCGGCATGAAAGGGATTTTCTATCAATTTCTGAACTCGAAGATGACAAACTTTGCAACAGTGTACCAACGTATGTCATTTTTTACTTGATATTTAGGGAGTTGATGCTCATTGATTTTTATATGGGGCTTCATTTCCATACTCATAAACGACATTGATGTGAGCTCTGTCTGGGTTCGACGTAGGTCCACAGCTTGTCACAGCATCCAGTGGAACTGGGGTCAAAGGTCAGAAGAGCGACATCTCTCCGCCGTTATTCATATGCCTTCTCTCAAGGACCTGGGCCAGGACAGGTCATTGCCTCAGGGACAGCCATCCGCAACATAGCATGTGAGGACTGCAAGTAATGAGCCCACTGACTCTGATTCTGCTTGCTGTGAAAAATCAAATGGAACATCAAACTGAGGACTAACTGACAAAGTTGTGATTGTTGATCGTGGAGATACTGTTACTGCAACTTAGAAGAGAAAAAAAAATCTCAATGGACCATTTTTGGGTCTGTACTGTTGTTTATGACAGTTTATGAGCTGCTGTTTTCCAATAAATGGTATGATATAAAAAACATGTGGCAGACAGCTCATGTTTTACTTCGTAGTAGATGGTCTAGTACCACATGAATACCTGGGGTCTTTGAGCCTATCGTGGTAAAAACAAAAACAAAGTCAAAATTCTCTCCAAGATCAAACACACTGACAGCAAGGCTTTGTTTTACAATTGTTTTTATTTGTTAATTTATTTCAAAACACGCAATTTACCCATATCCTTTTAAGTTTTTATTTTTCTGTAACAGTTATTACTCAGATTTTTTTCCTTCTCAAAAGTCTCAACTAGAGTGAAACTAAAAGTCCTCCACAGGCTCTCCGGCTTCTGCAGTGGGAGGAGGGAAAAGAGGCTTTCTGACCAGACGTCATGCGTGGGTTTATCCCTCATTCCTGCTATTGTGTGTGTGTGTGTGTGTGTGTGTGTGTGTGTGTGAGTTGAGCTGAGTGTGTGAAGCTCTACACTATGTTGTGCACTGTGCGTGTGTGTTTGTTCTAAGTGCACTCAGTGGAATGTCCACACGGCCGGTAAATCACAGGACCCGTAGAGCAGCCCAGAGCTGAACATTGTCTTCTAGGTTTGGTAGCCAGATTGTCATACCTCTGATTTCATCTTTGGTTTCAGCAAACACTCTCAAAAGGCAGACTCGCCCTCTCCGGCAATGTGCCTGTGTCAGTTTGTCTGTCTGTCTGTCTGTCCAAGTGCAATATAAGCCACCATCTCCAGACGACTTTGTAAACTTAAATGTACAATGTAAGTGTCTTTGCATTGATTGTGGCCCTTCCTTGGCGCTGGGGACAAAGGCAGTCAAACATTGTAGAGTAATGGAGTCATGAGCAGCTTGCAAACATCAACATGGACTCCATTTTGGTGTAAGTGGCAGTTTGGGGCATTCATGTGAAGCTGTAGGACATCAGCAGTCTAGTCTGGTGAAACATGCTGTAGTGCTCGTCTCCCCCGGACACTCTCGACTGTACCCTGAGTGACGTGAGGGGAGATGGGTGCTTTGACCACTCCGGGCTCATGGGAAGGAAAGAGAAAGGTAGGAGGGTGCTATGAAGTGAGTGTCTAAATGTGGAGGGGAGGGGCATGAGGGTTATACACTCTGACCCAGCAGCAACGATTAGGATTGGAGGGTCAGGTGTTTGCATAGTTCTGTGTGCAAAAGCCACCAACCGGAGCCATTTTTTATTCCTCGCGGCTGGTTACATCATCAATAGATAAGCAGGAAATTGTGGTGGGTGAAAGGATGTTCTTTGCACCACAGCTCTTTCTTGTTTTCTTTCTCTCTCTCTCTCTTTTTGGCACTCCTGCGGTGCACTACACTGTGGCAGTGGGAGTATAGGAGACTGGCGGGATGAGGTGGGGATGTAAAATGTCTCATGAGTGTTTTGGAGTGTAGTGTAACGGTGTCTTGTCAAGCTTGAACACAGATCTGGCTGTGATGGAATGAAAGATGGACGTGAGTGAAGGGTGATGCAGCAGTCGGGCACTACAGCTTGTCACAACTCAGACAGCCTCTTTTCCCTTGATTTTATTCTTCTGCCCTCCCCTTCCTCCTCCCCACTGGCCTGCCCTCTCTCTACCTTTTTTCTTGTTTTGAAACTGATTGTCTTCTACCATCACAAAGACACTTGGTTCTGATTGATTAACAGGTAACAGAAGAGGGAGAGCACAGTGTGACTGGGGGTGTCTACATCGGCCCGTTGGCAACCTCCCACCCCCCTCACCCCCCCTGAAATGACACGTACAAATACTGTCTGACAGGAAATGCTGGCTACATTTCAGGTGGGATGTTCAGTTGCCAGACGGTACTGCGATTGGTTGGTCGGTCAGTCAGTAAGAAATGGTTTCAAATTTTTGCATGACAAATATTGCAACCCATAGTAAAAGAACATAAGAAAGAAACACTTTGTCCTCCACAAAAATACAAATAAACACACACATACACAGATTGAAGAAAAGCATGTAGACAGACAAAAGGGTATAGTCAGGGCCGCTCAGGCCTGTGTGCGTCCCTCTGATTAACTCCAAGTAAACAGCCCGTCTTTGGAAAAGCAAGACACACATTTCAGGACCCAAGTGAGGACC
Organism: Aulostomus chinensis; assembly: GCF_037954235.1. Taxonomy (NCBI): domain Eukaryota; kingdom Metazoa; phylum Chordata; class Actinopteri; order Syngnathiformes; family Aulostomidae; genus Aulostomus; species Aulostomus chinensis. The sequence goes on along the minus strand of NC_141333.1, from coordinate 17,643,651 downwards.
ACAAGCTGAGGAATGAAGATTGAATGCTATTGATTGGGAGGAGAGGAGTCTGATCTCCCCCAGCACACACTGCCCCCTACTGTCTGGATTTATATACATCAAAGAAACATGGGGAAAGGGGAAGGGTTGCAACAACACATGCACACAACCAGTGAATCCAACAGTGACAGAAATTCTTGAAAACAAGGACCCTTCCAACGCCTAAAACCCAAATCCTCTAAAATCCTCCTTTTTTTTCTCTTTTTTTTTAAAAACCTAAAATATCCCCCAACCCTCTTCCACCCGCTCCCAGGTCTTTCCGTCCTTCTCCTCTCCCCACAAAATCACAGGTCATTCCTGTTGGTTTCTATACAGTTATACAATATCCATGCACAAAAGAAAAAAGCGCACCTTTTTTTTTCAATAAAAGGTGCTGGTCTTTAATATTCTAAGAACATCAGGAGCACTTGAACACACCCAGGAACCTTCAAAAGTAACTGTGAAATCTTTTTTTTTCCAGAGAAAAGACAACTTAAAGGCAGAAGAAAGCTAACAATGAGTAAACAGTTATTCCTCCTTTGGTTTATCTTCGAATTTTTTGGTTTAAAATTCAGCCCAAATTGTATTTTTGTCATCTTTCTTTCCTTTTTTTTTTTTCTTTTTGAATATACCCGCCTTTAGAGAGGGCTTGTACTCAACATTTGAAGCGAGTAGCCCCCTTCTCTCCATTCTTCTCTTCTGTCTCATCTTTTCTCATGTGTGACCCTCCACAGAAACATTCACAATGTCTTTTTCCTTTATGAAAACAGTTAAATACATGCCGTAGCAAAAACAAACGAGAGAACGTACAAGAAAAATGAGCAAACGAATAAAAGGAATTTTAACAGTATAAAGCTTCAAGTCACAAGTTCCAAAACTAACTATCATAGTATCATAGTTTCATAATCATTGTTATCATTAGCAGTATTATTTTCAGTTTAAATTACATAAAGTTTACATGAAAGGTTTTGAGGTATTTCAGAATTAATTGTCAACACATGCCTACCGAGTCTTAGCACTAGCCAGGGGGAGAGGTCGACTGGACAGACAAGGTGGAGGGAGGAGAGAATTTGTGTCTACAACCTGTCAGTGAGTCTTCCACACTATTCTAGTGCAGCCTCTGTGCTTGCACGCCGTGGAGAGAGAGAGAGAGAGAGAGAGAGAGAGAGAGAGATTCAGTGGTAAGATACTACAACTACAGCCCTTCGAGCGCCTCTGCCTTTTTACCTCCCTCTTTCTCTGTTACACAAAAATATCTCTGATGTGAGAGAGGTAAAGTGGCTCAGAGTAAAAGCGCATCGGGGCAGGAAAAATAAAGAAAAGGCTGCGAGCTACTAGAAGGTCAACGATACAGTAACAAAGACTCTGACAGATTAAGGAGTAACATATCATTTTTGTTTCAAATAAATAGTGTATAGAAAATGTTTTTATAGACTTTCTACATGATAAAGTGCTTGTATTCTAGTGTATCAAGATGGAAAGTCAATATGGGGGGAAAAATGCTGACACAGCCCCCACTCTGTGTCCCTCTCTTCACCCCCCCTTTCTGTCCATCCAATTATGGTTGCATTGTCTGTGTATGAGTTTGTATATGGGTGTGCAGCTGTATGCAAGCACCCATGTGTGTGTGTGTGTGTGTGTGTGTGTGTGTGTGTGTGTGTGTGTGTGTGTGTGTGTGTGTGTGTGTCCAGTGCAGTCCCACCCGTGGTTGAAGGGAAAAGGCACTCAACTCTGTCTGCAAGGCAGCCACCTCCTCCGATGTGGCACTATGCAGTCTGACTGCGCTGTTACTACCAACATGTGTGTGTTGTCAATGTGTGTGTCTACAGTGGGCGGGGGAGGGGGTTGGATGTTCCTTTTTTTTTTTTTTTTAATGTCCCCCTAGGCAGTTTGGGACCGGTAGGCTGCAGTATCTTTGGTATTAGTGGCGGTTTCACAAACCACTCAGCTTAGTGAGGTAGCCACATTGGTTCTCACTACAAACAAGTGTCATTATGTCAGTCTAACACCTACAGCTGAATCTATTCACCTATGCTCAATGAATGTTGTACCACAAGTCGATTTTAGCTCGTGTTCCTTTGGCGACTTTAACTCACTGCTTACAGCAACGTGAAGTTAGTGATCAAATCCTCTACAATGACCATCTCTCATCCAATCTGCACCGCTAATCTGACTACATTGTTGGAAATGCTACAGTTGCATGTTAAGACCATACAGATAAAGTCTCGAGCTTTAACCCCCCAATCCCGCCCCCCAACCCCACCCTCCAATAAAACGTACTGAATCAGCTAGGAGGTCATGTGTCACCTCCGCTCCTCCAGTTTGACCCCATTCTTGGGGCTGACAGTTCTGACATGAAATGCCAAAAGAGAGAAAGTGTCCGTCATTCATCGTTCTCTTCAACAGCTCCCTGTTTTCTGTTTATCCCTCTCTTGGTAAATGTCTCCTCTGAGTCTATATTCACGTAGAATGCAAAAAACAACAAAAAAAAGTCCTTCATTAGCCTCGGTCCTTGCATCCCTCTTTTTTCCTTTTAGAAAGTCCTTCCTTTTTTTGTTTTTGATTTATCAACAAGGTGCCTTACTTATGCACAACAGAGCACAATAGTAACAAGAAATAGAAACTTTGTGTCTATGGTACTAATTAAATACCCGCATCAATATAGAGAAGAAGTGAGAAAGACAGGGGGGCAATGGGGTTAGAGGGACAGAGGAGGTAGAAAACCAAAGATGGATGGAGAGATTTTCTTCTGCTTCAAAATGTGTCCTGTTATTTGTTGGAGACATTTTATGTGTGGTATCTTTGAGGTTTGGTTACTGTATGCCTTAAAATCGGATTTTTCTTTTAATAAAAAAGTATATTTTAATTCAGTTAAAAGCTGATTGTTGGTTGCTATGGCACACACTGCCCATCATCAGCACTGTTGCTGTGTGTGAACCCAGTACCACATTCTCTGATTAGAATTAAGGCAGTAAGCATTGGCACTAATTTATTGTAGCATTTGACAGCTGAGTGTGGTGGTTAGCTACTTGTGTGGGAATAACCAGGAAGTGTGAATCAGTGGAGGGATGGGATGGATGAAAGTTCCAGCATATAAACCCATTAATTTGACCAAAAACAAATATGACGCCTCCCAAAAACAAATGAAACCTCCGCTGCACCTCACATGTGTCTGTTTCAAGAAGACTTTCTGTTACATTTTACTCTGTTGTACTTTCCCTCTTTGTGTAATTTCTGTATTTTTTGGGGGGCTCTTTTAATATTTTTGGGTAGGCTAAATAGATCCCTGTCTTTGCTAAATCCCTGCGATTTCAAGATTCACTTTAACCATCCCCCTCTTCTGGCTTCACCAGTGCTGGTTGGATGAGGAACAACAATAGGATAATGGTTAGCTATTGATCTGCCTTCAAAGAGCTGCGAGGGCCTGAATGTGTTGTGCCATGACTTCTCCTCAGCTTCTAGTGGCTCTTCCCTCCCTCTCCTCTTTGCATCCCCCTTCTTGGATGCGGGTCTCTACTGTGGACAGCAGGGGGCAATGTTGTTCTGCCAGCACTGGCAAGACCAGGGAGGGAGAGGTGTGATGCTGCTGCTGCTGCTGCTGCTGTTATGAGGCCTTTTGTCCCCATCTCCACTGGGTTCCATGTGCTCCTCTTACATTCTGCTTTTCTTATGCAGCTGTAATGTAGTTGGCTGGATGCCCGAGCGTGTTTTTGTCGCTTGCTTCTCAGTTATTGATCAAAGAAAAAGCTACCAGCAGAACAAAGAGCATGTCCAGACATCTCACCCGCCTCTCCTGTTGTCACAGAAACAGAGTCTGGGCTCAGGCTAAGAGTAACAATGACACGTCTCCCTACAGGCCTCCAACATCTGTGCAAAAAAAAAAAATATATAGAGCTGGGCCTGGAAGACCTGAGTATCTGCTGCCGAGCGTCTTGATTTTCACCTTCAGGAGGGGTCAAGGCCCCGTTCTCTCTGTCTGCATCGATTCATTTTTCAATTCATTAGTTTGCCGTATGATCAGGCTGAGCTGCTCTCTGAAATGGCTGGCCATCAGGGAATACCTTTGGCTGAGGAATGAAGGAGACTACAGGAGGAGGGGGAGGTAGAGGTGGAGAATTGGAAAGCCTTGTTGTTTTTTTCATAGGCTGCGTAGTTTTCTTTATGACAGCCGTGTGTGTGCAGTATGGGGCTTGGATAATAAGGCTATGTGCTGTTCTGTCAGATTTATTGCCGTTCTTTCGCCCTTGTTTCTTCCGTGTGCCGGTTTAGAGGGGATGTGAAAGAGAGTAAAGAGGCAGACACAAAGAGGTGAGTTGGGAGAAATGAAAAGCAGAATCAGTGGCTACTTGGGTGGTGAAGGAGGCCAACGTGCCTGATACTGTCCAACTAAAGCATCAAATCTTTGGTGTCTTTTTCTGAAACAAAGATGATTTGCTTTTAAAAAACAAAAAAAGAGACAGGATCAATGATTGTCCTTATGTGAGGAATGCGGAGTGGACCTGACTTCACAAATCACCTTACGATTATGCTTGTTTCAGGTGAGAGCTTGAACTTTTGGGTGACAAAAAAGATGATTGCATGGCACAAAGGATTTTTGGGTAGAGGACACATTCAGACGGTCCAGGCCAGGTAGGATGGTCATAGACAGCTTTCACCACCAACTTCCCATGCCTGTTATTCCAACCTGGGACCCCGGCCCTCTGAAGGCCCTCTCCTCCTCTCAGGCCTTGGAGAAAGTGGTAGCGGATGTGCCTGGCTGCCCTGGGCTGGCACCGTGGTCATCATGCCAGCGGTCCACGCAACGGCGGCGTGCATTCATGAAGAAGTTGCTGACGGTGCTGAGCTCCAGGCCGAGCTGCTGGGAGATGGTGATCTGCATTTCCTTGGATGGACGCTTGTTCTCCTTGAAGATGGCGATGAGCGTGCGGCGCTGCAGGTCAGTGAAGACCAGGCGCTGTTTCTTGGGCGCTGTGTTGCGGTCCTTGTGTTGCTCCTGTTCTTTGCGCTTGCAGGCTTGGTGTGGATGGCAGCGGTGGGAGGGATGGGAATGAGAGTGGGAGGCAGAGAGGGGAAAGAGAACACAAAGCAAGGTAAATATACACAAGTGGTTGTTTTTTTTAACTAAATAAAAAAGACAAGAAGTGGAGGGAGGATAAAGTAAGTAAATGTATCATTAGTCAACACATGAAGACTAGTTTAGACACCGGGAGAGATTCTAAAGCTCTATCTCTATTGCCATATTAAAGTTGATTTAAAGCTAATCCATGCGTCCTGCCCAGTGGGAATATTCCTTCCATCCTGCAGAGTGCAGACAGGGAGCCTGCCTGCGGTGAGAGAAAGATGGGGTGAGGTAGTGGTGGGGGGTGACTGTTGCCTGCTAGCTGGAGACACTGCTGTTTGATTCAATATTAATGCAGTTTGAGTCGCAATGGGGGACTGAGTGACTGTTGCACAAAAGTAAGCATTTTGTGTGTTTGTGTGCGTGTGTGTATGTTTGTGTGTGTGTGTGTGTGTGTGTGTGTGTGTGTGTGTGTGTGTGTGTGTGTGTGTGACAGAGAGAGAGAGTGAGAGAGAAAAGGTGTAGGGAGCATTGGAGAGAAAGTGGGAGGAAAAGAAGAGAAAAGGCGGAGGAGTTGTACAAAAAAGTGTGCTTGCGTGTCTGTGTGTGTGTTTGTGTGTGTGTAAGAGCCAAAGAGAGGAGCTGAGGAGGAAAGGGAGGGAGCGAGTGGTGGAGAAAGCGAGATATTGACCGACTTTGCTGTAGGAATTGGGGGGTTCTCTGTAGGGACTGAGGTCAGAATCCCCCCCCTAGCAGGTCTACAGTCTGCTACTTCAAACAGAGCCCACTGGAGCCCACTCTATTGAGCTCTGAGAGGGTATTTATAACCCAATCCCCTCCCCAACCTTCCACCCCACCTCCCCAAACACTAGAGAGAGGTGCATGTACCAACTCCTATAAGCCCATACATGGAACAATTTTCAAAAAACCCCAAACTCACAGAGTGCACTCCTTTACGCTTGGGAGGGGGGGGGGGATTAATAGTTAATAGAATGTTGTATTGTGGGTCGGTTTGTTGTAACTGTTTTTGTCGAAGGGTAGATAGAAGCAGACGGGTGAGGAAAGGGAAGTTGTGTGGAAGGTTAAGCCACCACCTCTGCAGCCACATGCTCCCCTGCCGCCTTGACGATCGAATCCTGCCCGAGCGGACTACGTGTCCCTTCAGCTTCCCCACTGTCTCAATAAAACCCGAGCAAATTGGAGAGAAAAGGAGAGAAAGATGCCATCCCTGTGGGGTCTCCACATGCTGGCATTGTCCGATACCTGCCTTCAGTAATGTCTCACTCTCATGCTATATGCGTTGATGCATCTAAAGACAGATTCTTTTTTCTCCTATCTTTGAATGAGCTCCTATGTTCAACTTGTGTAGGAGTGTGTGTGTGTGTGTGTGTGTGTGTGTGTGTGTGTGTGTGTGTGTGTGTGTGTGTGTGTGTGTGTGTGTGTGTGTGAGAGAGAGAGAGAGAGAGAGTGTGCGTGTGTGTGTTTGGGGGAGGTTGTGATTATGCTGAAGTGGCTGGAGTCAAGCAGTGGCGCTGTGTGTCTAATTACAGTGGAACAGAGCCCATTGATCAGCCATTGCAGTCCAATCTGTTTACTACAGATGTCTAACCTGCACACAGGCCCATCCATCATATTCATATTTCACATCAACACTGCAGCTATATATATATCAGACACACACACACATGCCACACACAGATCTGTCTAATGCAGGCTTGTATGTATATCACCATCTTTATATAAATACCTTGATTAACTGTATAATGAGGACGTGATGTCATTTAATGGTTTAGGTTTTATTCACAGCCACACGGTGAGTTAAGTCTCAGCAGGTCAGATGTTACCGGACAAGCATGATAGACCATTAAAGCTCTGAAAAGTCACATAAAGCTTTTGTGAGGGAATCGTTACCCTTGTTGTCGACGGCACCCCAGACATTATAATATCGCGCCTATGCTCGAGTGATGTTACTCTGAACATGAGCATGTTGAAGCTCTTCAGAGAAACTACAAGCTCATACTGAGCAAGAAGAAGTAAATCCAGATCCAAACCAGCTCATTATAAAGGGTTTATTGACAAATTGATTTATGTGTCATTCATCAATAACATCATCCTCGTCCGCCATCAAGATATGTTATTCATTTTTTAATGTCATTTGTTAATTTAATACATTTTATCAAGCTAAACTCCTACAAATATACTAAAATATATCATGATATACTGTATACATCATCCTCACACACATTCTGATGAAGGCTCCACCCCCCCCCCCCCTTAATCAGGATAAGCGGAAGAAAATGGATGGGTGGATGGACATTCTGATGATCTTATAAGCAGATTCTGACAATATTCATAAGGGCGTTGATGATTTCTTGTCATCAAAACAATTATTCTTTAGATGCCCACATATTCAAACACCGAATAGTAATTACAATGTGCATACCAGCATATCTGGAGAGCAATATTTGCATTTAACATCAAAAATAGTCAGCTACACATAAATACATGCTCAGATATTTGTACCCAGCTTCCAGCAACAAAACGATATATATCATCTACACAACACTACAGAGTCTGTTTCCACTCACAAACCAGAGATGAATAATTTTAGAAAAATCCAGGTGTGAGGATGCTCCACTTATTCCTCATATGAGCATTTAAACTTGCAGTGGATCAGCTCCCCTGAATGAGGAGTTTCTTCCCAGTAAAGGTGTGCCATCCCCTCTGGCTTGTACTTGTGAGAAGAGAAGGACTGGTTTCCCAGCAGGACAACGTTCCTAAACATGCAGCGAAGCTATAAGGCCTGTTTGAAGTCCACAGAGGAGCAGCCAGCTGAGTGCTGACATGACATCTCCACTTTAATGAACATCTTTGGGAATGTTGGGCTGGGAAAAGAGACCAAAAGATGCAGTGTCTGGAATACTTTGAACCAACGCTGCAGCGTGTGAAATCACCGATGCCAAGGAGTGAGAGCGGATTTTGAACAGAATATCTTGTAATAACTCTGCTCAAAGAAGACATTGGGCCACATTCATGAAATGTTCTCTGGCACAAATTTGTTCATTCACACGGTCGAGATTTAATTTTAACCCTTAATTTAGTCTTGCAGACAGCATGCAAAGACTGATGTTGGAAACAGGGAGTTTACTTCTTGTCTGTAAAACAAAATTGAGTGTTGGAAAAAAAAACCTTTGTGGTGTGAGACTATTTTTGGAAGGATTTTGCAGTATTCCTAAAGCCACAAGTCTTCTCTCACTGTGTGTGTGCGTATATATCTATATATATCTATATCTATATCTATATATATATATATCTATATATATAGATATAGATATAGATATAGATATAGATATAGATATCTCCAGACAATCTGTGTATTTGAAGCAGCCTCCAGCCTCCAGATGAACGGAGCTCCTCATCCTGATGGGTGGCTACAGACAGGTATGCTTGCACCCACAAACACACTCTATAAGGAATAAATTCTAATTTCTGCTTGTACACTGAATACTTTCCCCCCCTGGAAATCATCAAATAAGCTTTAGAAATAGCCTGTATTAGGAGTTCAGGAGAAGTGTAAAATCAACATGGATTCATTCAGTTACAAAATGAAGATTCTTCTAAAATCTATGAACAAAGAGGAACAAATCTTTGCTTGAAAAACTGCTTCTATTATTAGTTTTTTGGACTTTATCCTCTTTAAACCCCTAAAACTCCAAGAAAATAGGGGACGTTTTTCAGGGAGGGGGTTGGGGTGGGGGGTTTGAGCAGGAGTGTGCGTGCGTGTGTGTGCGTGCGTGTGCGTGTGCGTGTGTGTGCGTGTGTGTGTGTGTGTGTGTGTGTGTGTGTGTGTGTGTGTGTGTGTGTGTGTGTGTGTGTGTGTGTGTGTGCGCGCATCTTTTCACCGACAAGTCACGTCCTGCCTCCTCATCGACCGCTTGCTTTGTGCTACTCGGGTCGGCAGGTGTCGCTCTCACCGTGGCCCGGCTGCACGGGGCGCCACAGAGCGCTGCCTTTGCTACAGGCGCTGGATTTAGTAATCAATATCGATCGATCGGTGAGGAAGGGGGCCCTGATTACTGAACCAAGCTCGGCGTAGAAAAGAAAAAAAATCGATCATTGCAGCTTTTAGAGCTACAGTAGGCACCGAGCAGAGAGACGGACAAGCACAAAGAGCCACCGGACAAGAGCAGAAACCCGAGTTTGAGCCTGCTACTGCTCGGCCAGAGTCATTTCTGTAAATCTAAAAATGGAGCTGCTTCCCCTCAGGCTCCTCTCATACACCGACAAAGCCGTGCTGGCCTCCACCGTGTATTTTATTCATATGTTTAATAGCAGCCCGATGTTATTCCTCATGAATATAAAACCAGAGAGCAGTCAATCCTCATGAATGTCAATGTGAGGGGACTCTATGGTCAAGCTGTCTGCAAGGAGAGATTTTCAAATGATCCTTTATGCTCGGATGAAAACGCTCTACGTTAGGACCTATTTCCCTCCACTGATGACATTAATATTCTTCGCTTCACGACAAACCAAGCGAGGTTAAGAGAAAGGCGCTGGCTGTTCAATATCGATCGATAGATTCGTGAATAATTCGTGTGTGAAATTCAGTTCGTCCAATTAATTATGCCTCAAAGGGGGATTGGGCCCAGAGAGGAGATTCATTGGGAGGAGGAGGGGAGGAAACGTGAGGATGCAACTTCTAACACTAGATTTAAAAATAAAATAAAATAATGGCATCAAACATGATTTCACCTGTCCCACCTGCGACCTGTCCCCGCAGCTGAGTCCATTTGAGCATTAATCGTGTATCGATCCTCGCTGCCCTTCCTGCTCATAATGAGAAAGTCAAACCCTCTGATATTGTTTCTATATGAATCCATGATGCTTCTCCAAACTCTATCCTGGCGGGTTGTAATTCAGTAAAGCAGATGAAGTAATTTAACAACAAACGCGTACTCCTTCGTTTTCGCCGCTGTTACTGGCGCTGCAGCCCGCCATCCTCTCACAAGGCCCGGTGCTTACACCACTTCCCATACTTTAAGAAACACGATGAGGTAATTTGATGTTTTGGTTGCCATCCATTTAGAAAATGACGTATCTGCTCTGTTGCATAAAAGATTGATAGCGGCGGGCCTCGTCTTACTGTGCCATTTATTCCACCGAGGCTGCGGGGCAGTGCCAAGCGCTCTCTCGCCGGGGCCAAAACACTCCCAGCTCAATACTCCTTCGTGTAATGAGTGCGAATTGGTGTTAATATACCGATAAAGAGACACAATTTGTTTATTTGCTTTCTCACAAGACTCAGCTGTGAGGCATCTCTCCAGCACTTCAATAACAGTCGACCTGAACTTGGTTCCACCTTCGCCCACCACCTCTCACACTTCAGCGGTTTTCCCTCCAGATTGACTGCAGCCTCCATATCATCCCGGCATGCAAATTACAGTCTGACATCAGGTGGACGTATGGAAACAATAGTTTAGTTTTTGATGCACCTGATAGGTGTGTTATTAGCCAATGGGCTATTAGCATACAGCGCCGAAATATTCAATACTCAGCCAGGGCCGCTGCCTGGGATGATTTGACATGATAATACACTCTCGGTTTAATTGCAGCATTTTGGATGCATCATACGTGTATTTCTATATATTTTCACGGTGGCCACATTCATGCGTGAGTTGGTTCACACGGACACAAACAACAGGTGTGTGTGTGTGGAGATTCCCGTCATTTGCCAGTGTATTTGAACAGACCAGCGTTGAACCCGGATTGTAGAAGCAAATTTAAAGACGTAAAATCTAATAT
>NC_141333.1:17597772-17625272 GCF_037954235.1 Aulostomus chinensis | reverse complement strand
TCCTGAACGTCTCCCGGCCGGACTTGAGTTTACTCCAGGGTTTAGGGTTCCGCAGCAGGTCAGACAGAGTTCCCTGGGACCGGCACAAGATCCTCTGAGCAAAGATGGCCTGGGGGATGCTGTAGCGCTTAAGCTCTGCTGTTATTCGCTGTGCCACCTCCTTAGTGTTTATCTCCTCAACCTGCCCTGACCCGTTTCCCTGCCCACCTCCCACTACCGTCTGCCTGTCCCGGTCTGATAGCATGGACCCGTTTGCCTGAGAGTGCGGATGGCTGTGATGGTGTATGCCGTTCAAGGATGTCATGAGACCGGCCCCGTGACCCCCGAGACCTCGGGCCAAGTGCTCCTCGCCACGGGACAGCATTGCTGCGTGGGACTCGAAGCCCCCCGAGGAGAGCATCTTATCGTTGGAGAGGTGAGCTCCAGGGCCATAGGCACCGAGAGACTGCTGCGAGCTGTGCAAAGACCCCAGACCGTTAGACAGAGGGGACAGCGGCTGTCCCATGCCGGACATCTCCTTGGGGTAGTGGCCATAGAGGTTACTCATGGAGGCGAGGCTTCGGTCGTCCCTCATCAGGGTGAAGCTGCCGCTGACGTTCCCGGCTGCAAGTCGCTGGTGCGCCGGATGATGGTGAGCATGTGGGTGTGGGTGGTGAAATTTCTCCGAAACGGTAGATATGGGGGGCAGGTGCTGCAGCGGCGTCAGTGTGGTGTAGGTGCTGCTCAGGCTCATCCCGGAGTCGCACGACATGGTCATAGCCGGATGCAAAGGACCAGACAGAGCGTGGTCCGTGCGGTAGTCCCCTGCTCCCTCCAGTATCGAGGCCATGCTGGACACCATGGCTGACCGTCCGTGCGACACCAAGTTCCGATGCGACGCCGACGACTGGCGCGCGTGTGGAGAGTTCATTAAATCGCTCGTTTGATGAGAGTGTGATACGCCGTGCAGATTTCCAATGTTTTCCATTGTAAGCTCCATCGTTGAAAGGATCTTTATTTCCACCCCTCTCGACACTCTCTCCCTCGCGTCTCCCCCTCTCTCTCTCCCTCTCTCACTGTCGCTCTATCTCGCGCTCCTTTCCAATAAATTTTGAACGATTTCAAAGCCACGCCATTGATTGTAGTTGCCTCTCTGCAGTCAATCCAGCATGATTTTAAAAGATCGGTCCCGGTCGCCACTCAGCTGCGCCGCACACCTCTGCTCAGTGTGTGAGGGGTCTGCGCCTGCTCTGGAGCACCTTCCACCAGACCCAAAGCGCTGCTCAGCTCTCTGTGTGTATATTGACGTGCCTGCGCTCATGTTAAGATGAGACCAAGCCTGTGCGCATGTGCGCGCCCCCGTGGCGTGTCCTCGCACTCGCGTTCTCTGTCTGGGGCCAATCTGACGTCACTGCCCAACCCCTTTCAACCCCTCCATGTCATGTGTTGTACTTCATGTTGCAAACTGAACCTTAAATTCCTGAAAAAGATTGCATTAGACGCTCCGAAGATAAACCACGGGCGGCCAATCACGAGAGAGCCTCAGAAGTGTGTGCAACATTTACTTTGAGATGGATAAGAACTCCTTGTTTTTTTCTGATAAAGGGCGCCAACAACATGTGATTCTTCTTCTGGAGGTTAAATATTAATGTGTCACATCAGGCCATGAGTGTGAAACCTAATTAAGCCTCGAGGTTCTCCGCCATGATTGCAGTCGCTATGCTTAAATCGTAACCGATGCTAAAAAAAAGAAATTTGCAGGGCAGGAGAATTGCAGATGTCCTAAACATCTCGTTTGAGTCAGAAAAATCACATTTCAGCCTCGTTTTGAATTATAAACGAACTAACTTTCCCTCCTAGCTTTTTCTCACAAGTATTTTTTTTCTCTGTTCAGCAAATGCTAGTGAATAAATCTGCCGAAGTCCGTGCCATCATAGCCTACGGGCTTTGACCCCTCTGGATTCCAGGCCACGAAAATCAAACTTTCTCACAGAATGTTTCATACCTCACAAACTTGTATGAAACTTGCTGCTCACTGACGTCAATCCGGGTCAGCAATCCATCAATGTCAAAGTGTGTATGGATCAGGAGAAGCGTCGATATAGGTTGATGCCTATACTGCAGGGGCCTGCAGTAAAGAACCACGCCGAAATGTTGAAGTTCTGCGACCGGTTCAGGAACAAGTCTTTTGGGACTGTACCTAGGACTTCTCCAAAGTTGTCAAGATGCTATCGTTTTCTACATAGAGACCGATGCAGTAACACATAGTGTGATTTACTTTCTTGGCGATTGCTGCAGTATCAAGCAGACCGGAAGTTGTTCTTTTGCAGGGGGTTCTCGTAATTTAGCCCCCATGTGGCCTCATAATCACAACAGGGTTAAGCAACGTCTATCTGGAACAGCCTCTACAAACCAATATTTTTCATCCATATCAAGCATTTTCCTGTATTGTTGTATTGTTATTGTCAATATATAGGTGTCAAGGCAGCTGTGTAGAAAGGGTGAGATATCCTGAGAGAGGCGTTTGTGTGTGCATGGGGGGGGGGGGGGGTGGCATTTACACCGATGTAATGTAAAATGAGACCATTAGGATTTCGACCCAGAGCTTTGGGGGGAATATAGTCTAACAATCTAGAAAGTGGCATCACTAATCATTTGCAAATTGCGTGAAATAATTCTCTGACCGGTGTTTACCAACAGGTAGGTCAAAGCCATCCATAACTGCTCTGATGAATAGTGATATCACAGGAAGGAGAGAAGGTAGGCCCTGGCTGGCACGCAGCTCCTCTTCCCAAATAATGACCCTAGGAGTGTGTCTTTGCTGATTGCCAACAGGGGGATGGTGGCTTTTGGCTTGTGCCATCAGGAGAACAGCAGTGTCCGCTTGGGTTAATGTCCCTGTATTGATCCCCAGCAACCACTGCTATCGAAAATGAATTACCGAAGCCCGCACAGCAGCGAATCCGTCATCTGTGCTCAGCCAGCCGGCCAGAGCAGCTTATTGGTCGTGGTGGTGATGGATGTTAACTTTCATTGCTGGCTGCTTGCTCCTAATTCACTGGGGTTTTACAACCCAAAACAACGAAATGGAAAGTTTTATACTTTCACCAAGAACTTGGAAACTCCAGCTCCTCAGCGGTTTCCTCTGTTCTGTTTAATTTTGTAAGAGGGATCCCTGCACCATGAGAGGTCACAGCTACAGGCATCACCTGCAGACCTACTCCATATCAGTCTTATTTTCCTATATATATTTTTTTTTATAAATAGTTCATGTAGGTAAAATAAAATCTTACTGCAAAGCAACTTCTCTCCACAATAATAATGATAATAATAATAAAATCTATTTATCCACTTGGAGCGTATTTTACTTATGAAGCTACAATGTTTTGGAATATTTAAATCAGCATATCCTCTGGAAAATACAATATGAAATATTAAGTGTGTCGATATCTGCGGTGTGACTGGGGCGATGCCGCAGAGACCCGGTGATTTATTTCATATTAGTAACAACCACGTTGGCATCGACTCAGAACTCACACACACATGCACACGCGCGCGCGCACACACACACACACGCACGCACACGCACAGACACCTCATTTTGGAGTCGGTGTCAATAATCAAAATAAAAAACAAATTCTTTAAATAGTTTTAATAAAGTTAGAAGTTTTATAATCAAGTGGGGTTTTTATTTTGCACGAGTATTTTATGAAGCTTGAAGCATTTTTTTTTTATCTTGAAGCTGTCCTGTCGTTTGCTGATCACCTAATCGATACTGAACCCGGAGCACCGCTCGATGAATTTCTGAAGGATCGATAGTTGCAACTATCTACTTCTGCAACTGATAGAAGAAGTGAAGTCGTGTTATGTGTCAACCGCGGTGTGCTGTCAGGAAGTCAACTAAAAACTTTGTGCAGAGCTTTTTGTCTGTAAAAAACCTAACGCATTATTATGATAATAATAATAATAATAATAATAATAATAATAATAATAATAATAATAATAATAATAATAAGTCTTCCGAGTTCAGGGTTTTTACAGTTTATCGCGTTGTATTTTGCTGAATGATTTTTCCTACTGGTCAACTCTCCCCTAAGCTTGTCTATTTTCCCAGAAATCACTCGATAGAGACACTCTAATCTTTTCATGACTTCTTGAACGACTCCGTGGCTGATGCATCACGCTTAATGTATTCTAAAGTATATTTACTTGAATCTGGCTATTGGCAAAAGTTAAGTAGCAGTGTTTAGTAATGTCGCATTGATCAGGCCTCTGAGCAAGTCAGCGGGACGATACAACACACACACACACACACACACACACACACACACACACACATACTGTTTGCCTCAAAACTTCATCACATCATCTGCTTGTTTGTGCATGGCTCTTCACGCGTGTGTACACATGCCCGTTCATTTCACATCCTCATCCGTGTTATTAAAGAGGCTCTAATATTGTCACTTTGAATCTTTGTGCGGGCGTGCGTGTGTGTGTGTGTGTGTGTGTCACAAACCCCTTTACTTATCTTTTCACCTTCAAACTTCAGTCCGTGAAGTTCCAGAGTCTGCAGGGCAAATCAATGTTTTGAATGTTACATGTTTGTCTTGTTGAACCCTTAAAAAAAAAAAAAAAAACCCAAAAACAGCTTGCTTCAGCTCTGCAGTCAAATTTAAAGGCCCAAATGAGAAGAAGAAGGAATCACTTTCACACACTCCCATTGAATCGCAGTGTTTGTAAAGCGTTTGCCTGCAGTTTGTTAAGGAATTAGTGTGTTTCCATAGATTATTATTTAGGTACATTTGCATTTGAAAGCGGCCAGCAATAGAGGACCGTATGATCAATAGCCCTGGTGCCATATTGATCTATCCGCAGTCTGATCGATTGGCAGAAAGAATTGGGCTCACATCTTTTCTCTGCTCTTGTTTCTTTGAAAATGTAAGTCAACTTGCGTTTTAAAAAGAGATGTTTTACAGCAGGCGTGTATATATGTGCTCTAAAAATATTTAGAACAACAGGTGCCAAGAAGGCCTGGAGAATGAAAACAAAAACAACTACAACCTGTTATCACGGTGAAAAAAAATATTTATTGCTTTTTTTCTTTCTTATTCATAATGACAATTCGCTACACTTATTTGTCATTTTTACAATTTGTCAAACAAACAAAAAATATGTTAAAACAAATACTCCCGTCAATCTTCATCTCATTTTCGCTGTGTAATTTATCAAGAACAAACAATAACAATTATGAACTAAAACATATATATTTTAAGTCATAAATGTCACCAGGAGGCCCTGTAGATTTATTTAAATTCTGACACGCTGTTAGTGGAAGAAATAACCATCACTCAGGTGTTTTGTCAGTGCAATCAGTAGCGCTACTAATCACAAACACACTCAATAGACTATCGACCCGATTGAGCTGGATTACTAAATGTTAGAGGGATTATCTTGCTATTTCCCTTTCTGTCAGACACCTATAACTTGGCTTGCAAAGGCCTGAAGTAACCAGTGACTCGGCTAGATTGAGTTGACAAGAAAAACAAGAGGAAAATCAAAGCAAAAATTCAGGCCCACACAGCTGGATATTTTTACCTTCATCCTTTATTTATTTTTGTATTGAAATATTTGCTCCCGTGGGAAATGGATCGGCTTTTTAAATATTTAATTATTTATTTAATCGCTTTTTATTATCATATTATGATGTGATTAAAACAGCCTAAAATATAATAAGATTACGTGGTTTGAAAAAAATGAAGACATCATGGATAGGACAGTTTTAACTTCCGAGTGAGAAAAGAAATGTAAGTGTGTGTGTGTGTGTGTGTGTGTGTGTGTGTGTGTGCGCGCGCGCGTGCGCGTGCGCGCGTGTGTGTGTGCGTGAGTGCGTGTGTGTATGCTGTTGATAGATAGATAGATAGATAGATAGATAGATAGATAGATAGATAGATAGATAGGTAATGAAGTGTGTGTGTTAGTGTGTACTGTCATGTGTGGAATATTATTTTCTCCAAATGCATTGAGTTCCATCATCAATAGTGGTGTACATGCTAGATAGATAGACTGACAGGTACGGTGACTGTGTGTCTTTTTATTAGCAGATGCTAAACTTAAAGCTAATCTCTTTATCCACAGATTAAATTCTGCACTCCTGTGCTGGACTTCATATTCTGGATCAGAGCTCTACCAGGTCTGTGTGCAATCCCACATAGCCATGCCTCTTATATCTATAATTCATAAAGTTTCCTAGAGTGTAGATTAGAGTGATTATAGATACAACACAACTACAAACTACACATACATGTTATTACATGTATGTGTGGTTTTCTGTGTAGCCTGCACAAAAGTGTAATATATATGAGTCCTAAAATGTCATAGATTATGGATTAGAATGATTATAGATTATAATGTGTCATGGGTCGGATTTTTCTGTGTTGGCTGCACAAGGCTGTAATATCTACATAATTAAAATGCTACACAGACTGTAGGTTAGATTGGTGACAGAGTGTGTGTGCGGGATTTTTCTGTGGAGCCTGTGTGAGGCTGTAGCATCTTTTAATGAATAATATCTTCTATTCTAAATCACATGATTTTTGTATGCGTATGTGTAGGATCCTGCGTAGCCTGCACAAGGCAGTAATATCAATTCATTAATTTTGATTTCATAACACGTTAGAATGATTATAGTTGATAATCTGAATACGAGGCTTCTGCATTTGATTGTAGATTGGAACATGTTTGTGTATAGACTCTGTATCTCTACATATATAATGCTTCAAAGATTACAGCTTAGAATGATTATAGATCGTGTGGAGTCTTCACAGCCAGCAGACTGTAATGTCTATACATTTATAATGTATAGATAAATAATAGATTGCAGATTAGAATGATTATTGATTATCACATGGATGCGTAGGATTCTGTGTAGCCTACACTGAGGCTGTATCTATCCATTTTAAATACTTTACAGATTATAGATCAGAATGAGTAGAGATTATAATGTGTATTCTGTGTAGCCTTCACCAAAACTGTAATATCTATACATTTATGATGCCTTATAGATTGTAGATTTGACTGTTTTCCAGATCGTATGATTGGGATTCTGTGTAGCCTACACTGAGACTGTATTTATACATTTTTAATACTTTATGATTATAGATCAGATTTATTATAGATTATAAAGTGTATGTGTATACTGTTTTGAATGCACTGAGGTTATAATATCTATATAATTTTGATACTTAATAATTTATGGATTAGAATGGTTATAGACCGGATGTGAACGGTAGCATTCAGTCTCTGGTTATAGATTGAAATGTGTATGTGAAGGCTTCCGCATAGCCCGCACTGCATACACTTCATAGATTATAGATCAGAATGATTAAATATTATCTTCTATAGTTGTAGGATTCTGCATAGCCTGCGCTGAGGCGGTCATGACCGTACATTGATGAAGCTCCTTACATTGCAGATTGTAATATTTATAGATTACAGTTAGGATTCTGTCTTCAATTAAAGATTGAAATGTGTATTTGTACAATCCTGAGCAGCCTGCATCAAGGCTGTATCGATACATTTTTAATACTTCGTAGACTGTATATCACAATGATAATATATTATAATGTGTATGTGAAGGACACTGATCAGTTTGCACCAAATATCTATACATTTATCATGCTTCATAGATTCCAGATCAGAATGACTGCAGACTGTAATGTGTGGGATTCTGTGTTGATGCCACTGAGGCTGTTCTATCTGTACATTCATAATGCTTCATAGATTAGAATGATTATAGATTGTAATGTGTATGTATTATCTCACAAGCTACTTAGGAGCATTATTCATTGTTCTTCTCCCACTGCCGTCCTGGTTTAAAACCGCAGCTTTTCCCCCTCTTAAGTACTGCTAACGCTGGATTTATTAGGCTTAAAGAATAGCCTACACATCTTCCTCAAAGGGGATCAGACATTAAGTGTAGATCAAAGGATAAGGTCTTAAAAACAGAACAATGCTTCTTGCGCAACACTTATTCTTATTCCCCTAAGCATGTTCAATCAGGGATTGTACGTGGAGCATTTTAAAAACACTTTGGTGTTAGATTATAATCCTGTACAATAACATCTCATGGCTGCTCATGATATTGTATCAAGCAAGCACTAAAATAATAACGTTAGACATAATTCTGAACCTTTTCGAAGTGTTGTGAGTCAGAACAGGTCAGCAAAGATCCAAAAAGAATCAGCGTGAATACAGTAAGTAAAACTTTTTTTTTTCTCTCCGTGTTGTGGAGACAGAAAGGAGGAGGCGTAGAGATATTTAAAGTTCAGCCTCACACCAGTAAGCTTTTGTACTTTTACAGAGACGGCTCACTGTATGAAACAGTGACACAGCTTCAGGGAAAGTGAGGGACGGCTCTGTTTGTAACATTCAAAAAACAGAACCGGCGACCCGCTGCTCCTCCTGGCAACCGTATCAAACAGTTTTTGGTGTGCTGCAACTGGAACGTTTTTGGTTTTTTTCGTATTTGAGAAACTATAAATGGTTAACCAAAAAAAATTCCAATGGTGCGGTTTTGTTTTCCATTTTCTAATTTTTTCAACATACATTTTTAAGCCAAACACTGAAACCACACACAGGCAATGAAAGGGGATACATGTATCAGTCAGAATAAATTTGGAATAAAGTACAATTGGCTTTTGCTTAATACCACCCACCCAACCCTCCTCCACCCACCCATCCCTCCCCTAGTGAAACTCCCACCCTCCACACCCGATAGAGCACCCGTTGCTAAGCGACAGAGGGAGAGATGGATTGAGGAGACATAGTCGATCAATTCTACAGAGAGAGAGAGAGACAGGAGGGGAGGGAGAGGTGAAAGAAAGAGGGAGAGGAAGAGAAGAAGAAGAGAAAAAGAGGGGAGGACAGAATGATTGCAGTTGTATTAAGGCTCCAGAACCGGCTGAAGATGGTGTTTTGAAGCATCTATCTTTGTTAACTGTATCGTACCTTGGAAAATAAATCCATCTCTGCAGCTGTCCACCCTTCCATCTTTGTCCAACTGCTCTACTTTAATACTTTTATCACTACAAATTACCGTCTGTGCAACCAGCCTGTGTTTAATATTCCCTCACTCAAAAGAGAGTTAATTGTATATTGCCTGCACTCTTTCTCTCTGGCTCCCTCTTTCTCTATTAGTCACCGCTCCAAAGACACACACACACACACACACACACACACACACACACGCACGCACGCACACGCACGCACACAAACACACAAACACACACATGCACATACACATGCACTCAAACATGCAGATGCCCAGCAATACCCATCTGTGTGTATGTATATGTGTGTTTGTGAGTGCGTGCAGAGCTGGGTGTTGAGCGCATTGACTGAGTATCGATCCCACCACTCACCTCCCTGCAGTCAGCTCTTGTCCTACATAGCATGCCCTGTCTGATTTCTCCCTTAATGGCTTTTATCCAGCTCCAATCTTTATTTAAACTGAAAAGTAGGAATTAGCACCCACTCTTGTCCTGGTCTCTCCTGGCTTTTCTTTCCGCTGTCATCTCGCTGAGTAAAAATCCGCAAGAATCGGCCCTTTGACCCCTTCCTCTATGATTGTTTCCTCACAATCTTCACTACAGTTACTTGCAGTCTTCTTATGTTTCAGATATTGTTTGTAGGGCTGCAACTGATGAATGGATCTATCTGTTGATTCATCAATTAGATAGTCAATAAAATGCCCATCACAAGCTCAAGGTGACATCTTCAAATCAATCTTAAACAGTCAATTATGTCAACCTTTTTAAATCAAATGTATGTCTTTATTTCTTACCACTGGTATCATGATGCAACGACTACTCAAGTTATTTTAGATGTTTATATCCTCACTTCACATTGTCATGGCAACAGTGCAGACACCTCAAATGAGAGGCATTTATTCTGCACAGGCTACTTTTCATATTGATGGTCTTCCCTTCTTGTGATCAGCCAGCCACAGCCTGGGGAGGAACCCTTTGTATGCCGTCATCCCGTTCGATTTGATTTGTCGTTCATAGAGGGAAGTGATGGGAGAGACTCTTATCTTGGCTGAGCAGAAACAAGCTATAGCAAATAAGACACATTGGACTATCTGTCCTGGCACACACAATGGGGATTAATTGATCCCATAATACCACAGATAAATCAATCCCTTCCTTCCGCCCTGAACTCTCCAGCCAATTAGATGGCCCTGCCATTTGATCAACAGACCATCTCTAACCAATGGTAGCACAGCTGGAGGTTGACTGACAGTGGCACAGAGGTGAGCCTGAAAAGAGGTTAGGGAGAGGGAGTCCATCAGAAAACCATTGGCAGCAGGAGTGAGAGTGAGGGCTGTGGTATACCCAGCTAGAGAGAACACACATGCACAGAGCTGCTTCGGAAGGTATTAATAGCATCGCTTTGTTGCTATGCAATAACCCTGATTTATTTCGCCATGCAAAGAGTGAGAGAGGAAGATGGTCAACGGTTGAAGAATCACCTATAAAAGACCACAGAGGTGTAGATATATGAGATGCTACAAAACCCATCTGTTCTTGGGTTTAAACATCCTCAAAAAGCATTCTCCTGCTGGCTAGTCAGGAAGACATCAGCCATTTTCTCACAGTTACCCCCATCTTATCTCCACCTTCGTTTGATCCATCTCCATTAGACTCTCCCTCACAGCCCCACCATCATTCTCAGTCTTCTTTTATATCTCTCCCACCCAATCTCAGTCTTATCAGCACCTTGGCATTTCTGTCTTTCCCACAAACACTGTTTTCCTCATACAGCTCATATAATAACCGGCTAAAAATATGCCTTCTTTTTTTTTCTCTTTCGAGTATTGATTTTGCCCGTAGCATTGTCTATGGAGAGAGAGAGGGAGAGAGAGGGAGGAGAAAGAAAGAGGGTTGGGGAGACAAATGAAGTAGAAAACAACTGGATAAAGAATGACTTTCTGCAGGCAGACGGGTGACAAATTAAAGGAAAAAACCTGAATAAATGAGTGGAGAAAATAAGGCATATTATTAGCTGAGCTGTATAAGCAATCTTTGTGGGCGAGACAGAAAATGCTGATGAGAGAAAGATTGGTAAGGCAAAAGAGGTCATTCAAGGGTTTGAATGATATTTTATGACCTCCGTGGTGCACCTTTAAAGCGAAATGTTCGCCAACACTAAATGATGGGTTTTTGGAGGATGATCCTCAGCTATTCTGTACCAAAGAGCATTTGTCTTTGTGGTAGTTCTCCCACCTTCCCCAGAAGACCGCTCGACCACAGTGAAATACCTTTCAATTAATAACTATCTACATTGAGGTCTTTTCTCAGCTGCTCTCACAGAGCACCAAAGCACTAACTCGCTTTTAATAATAACTCGCTGAAATCAGAGAAACCTTACTATTGCAAATATGCTCCAGATCAGCTTTTCGGGGAAAATGGTTGGCTCTTTTGGCACTGGTGTGTAATGGGAATGGAGAGAGTTGATCAATAGGCTATTGATCGTAGCTGGCCAGAGTCTGGGGAATTGAGAGTGAGAATAGAGGGGAGTCGGGGTGGGGGTTGGCTCCAGGTTGAATTTTTAAAATGCTCTATTTCAGAGATGACAAATAGTCTATTTGAAAAGAGAGAGACAAAAGCAGAAGCAGAGAGCATCATACAGAGATTGGAAAAGAGTCATTGTGCTCTCTGAGCAGGGAAC
This sequence comes from Aulostomus chinensis, assembly GCF_037954235.1. Classification (NCBI taxonomy): domain Eukaryota; kingdom Metazoa; phylum Chordata; class Actinopteri; order Syngnathiformes; family Aulostomidae; genus Aulostomus; species Aulostomus chinensis. The sequence goes on along the minus strand of NC_141333.1, from coordinate 17,613,566 downwards.
TGACACCCTCTAGTTTCCCAGAAGCTACAGTGTTTTGAAGGAAACTACACTACAAATATAAAAGACAGCAGCACGATGCTTGTGTGTATTCTTGAAGAAGAGGAATGATGCCTCTGAGTGGTCCTTTAAAAGCAGCACACATGCCACAATCCTGCACGTGACATTATCAACACCCATGTAATCTACAATCGATTTTCATTGACAGAAATGTTTTGGATTTTACAACTTGGACCATCACTCCTAAATTTATGGCAGATTTTTTTTGGGGGGGGGGGGCTACATCTTTCCATCTTCATTTTAATCTAATTCATGATTTTGCTCACCCACATTAACCTCAGACATAAACCTAAACTACAAATGCAGCCAAATCACCATCTGCAATGGGTGTAAATGGGACATAATAAACCTGAAACATAAATAAATCCTCCAGCTGGAGGAAGACTTGGGCAGTAATGGAGCCCTGCAACCCTCAGCTGCCAACACTTTATGCCAAGAAAGGGTACAAAGTGTATGTGAGTGGATTTAGATAAATGTTATGATGGTGTATGTCTGACTTCTATCGAGCTTCTCACACAAAATACATGATTTAAAAAAAAAAAAAAACATGTTTGTGCATGTGGAAAAACTGGTCCTTTCATTCGAGAATATAAACTCTGCAGACAATTTCTTTGTTTAAATGGATCCCCATTAGTTGCTGCCAAGGGCTCCTGGGGTCCAACAACAACAAGCAACAGATTAGGCATATTTACAGAGAGTTGATGGTACGATCGATGTGACCAACTCAAAACCCGAATTCATCCCTTACTCCTATGAAACACATCAACCCCAACAGAAATATAAATAGCACAAGAGGGCTCTCACCCTGGCGAGTGCTCAGGCCCTAATGGAATAGGACTCTGTTTCTATTTAAAAGGAAGGCACTCTGGCACTGTACATGTGCATTTCCCATAAAACCTATTTAAACGTATGTTTAGGTTAACAAAACAAGGTGCAATTGGACGAAAACAGCACGGGAGGACATTATTGGGAGGTTTATTTTATATATAGATTACAATCAGTTTTCAGCAATGTAAAACAACTTTTGTGAAAGGAGTTCACACAAAAAAAATTTGTAACTTTTCAAATGTTTCAGTCACACCGCATTAAAGAGGTGAGGAAACCAATGTAAATGAAAGTGTTAAAAAAACAGGAGGCAAAACATCTTTTTCTACTTGTTTGTTGATGTAGCAGGAACACTGGACAGTCATTAACTATCCCAGAGTTAGAAAAATATTTCATCCGCTGCCCCCTCACAACAGCATCCTAAGAATCCTAGCATCAGCTGTTAAAATTCTAACATACAGACAATTTAAAATGATATCATATAAAACTACAGTGAATAAACATTGCATCAGACAAACACACACACACACACACACACACACACACACACACATACATATATTTTGGTGTAATTTTTAAGCTTCTTCAAAATCAAGTGCTTGTTAAAACACTCTCAAAAATGTCCAAGTGTGTTCGTAGCTGTAAACACAAGAAAACCAGCTGGAAGCATCACTTCTGGATGTTGCTGTTCTCAACTGCAGGCAATGGAAAGCAGTTAGAGCACCACTCTGTAAACACCCCTGAGAGGAACCTATACCCCAGTAAAAATTCAGCTGTAAATAATGTATTGAATGCAAACTTAAGGTCCACAGGGAGATATGGATAGGCTCATTACTCTTTTAGTTTGCTGGCCTTTTACGTAGTCTGCACAGCTCTCAAAAATCGACTCCAGATGCTCTCTTTCTGTTTTGATTTAAAGATGCTTTTACCTGCGGATATTGTTATGGATATAGGTATTGTTTTTTTGTTTTCTACACATCGCCCTGAGGTTTGAAGGCTGTTAACTCCACCACCCACATGCCTTGCGCCCTGTTATGGTTAGTGTATGTGTGTTAATGCGTGCATATGTGTGTGTGTGTGTGTGTGTTATCTGCATTGAGGCGAATATGCGTCTGTGTGTCCTGACCAGGATGCATTGATCTCGAAGCAGGATGTCAAACATTTTAACGCCGATTTTGTCCTTGTTATTGCCTTGCACAGCCAGGTTGTTAATGCATTAAAAATCGTTTTTGCCCCTATCTTTCCAAACTTATCTCACCCTTCTGTGCAGAGCAACACAAGAATACCCCTCCGTTGAAACACACCACTCTCGACCCCCCTTCCTCCACCTCCTGTTTCTAGCCATGTCCTTCCATCCTCTGTCTCAATCAATCTTTACGACACCCGGTTGCATCTCTCTAATGTTTCCGGACTTGACCGTATCCCCGTTCAAAAATTCTTAATTAAGCCCGTTCTGTATGTTTACCGTTGGGCAAATTACAATCTGACAGGGCTAATAAAACAACATTGGCGAGAGAAGGCCGACAGGAGCATGTGCTATGACCCTTAGCTCTTTCACCTTATCTCCCTCCATCCCCACCTCTTCATATCTCCCTATTTTCTACCTCACAGGTTTTGAGGAGGAAAGGGAGGGGATGGGAGAGAGGAGCAGCAGTTGGACTCATGTTCATCACTATCAACGGGACTATTTGTTTAAAATTCTCACACGTCATTATGCTGACATATCTAAGAAATAACATTGAAGCTACTTGCTTCTCATCTCTGATTATTAAGATGCATGAAGCTGCTTGCCTGCACGTCAACTCTTACACATATGAGTCATACATCTACCTTCACATCAGCATCTTTCTTCATTTAGATATTGACTGATGCTTTGTTCTCACATTCTGCAATCTATAGCTCTATTTCTGTACAGTTTGGTATGGTCACATGAGAAGTGGTGTTTGCTCCATGTTAAAGCATGATGGAGAGGTGGGCGAGGGGTACATCACAAAGGCGTGTTAAGTTAATCGGCTTCAGCGACACAAAACAGCACCAACAAAATGACACGCGTACTAATTTAGATGTATACTACATGAAAAATTGGAGGAATGCTGCAGAAAATCAAAAAGGATGATTTCAAACCAGATTAAGTCCAACCAATCTAATCAATACACAACCAAAGCAAGTCAATGCGAAAACAGAAATCGACTTACACCAGCTGCATTGACAGTTAATTTGGCGTTCCGTGAAATGAGGACGCATGATTCATGTTTGTTCTCTACGTTTTTTTTTTCTTATTTGTTTATGAAAACCATAAACAAATGACTAAAATTGAACCAAAAACTTGAGCATTTTAGATAAAAACCTAAATCTAAATCACTTGCTTCAAAAAGCCTGAGGAGACAACTCAACATGAAAGAATCACGTTCAATTTTCATTGATTGAAAAAAGTTAAAATGAAATAAAATGCTGAGAATTTTACAAAACTTGAAAGCCTGACTATATAAAAACAAGACAACCGTACAGCTAATATAACAAGGACATTTAACACAGGACTGGGATTAAATATTTAAAAAGCTGCCACAATGAACATATCAGCAGGGTAATTCATTTTGACTACTAGACTTTGAATTTTTCAGCTGTGGACAATTTTTTTTAAAACTTTTGACTCATTTTCTGATTCATTTTTTTCTCAGTTATTTGTAACTCTTTGTTCAAGCTACATTAGCACTTGATTAATTTGGGCCAGGAAATCTCCTTGGTTCAGGTGTAAAAGATCATGTTTTTGAATAGAACATTTTGGAACATTAAAAAGGTGTTATTCTGGCAGAAACTTCGACTCTGTACTTCTTGCTACAAGCCTGTTACTGGTGTCTGTCACCCACACCTGCAAGTTTTGATTGCCGTATCTTGCCAGGTCGCAGTAGCTGTCCAAAGATTGATTGAAAGAAGTCCTGCCTGCTTGGTTGTCCTCTCTCCAGGACTGCCACGATAACATTGAGGCTCACAAGGTGAACACACCACCAGCCGGTGTCACGACCGGTAACTACCACAGATCAGTGGTGGCTGACCTGACTCAAACTGTGTAGGTGACATTTAACACTCACTGTGATACAGGAAAAGGTCAGTAAGTGTCACTGAGAGAATGTTGATGTCTCCATGTACAGATGTCTCAAGTTTTTCATCCTTTTTTCTTTGTCTTTGTTTTTTTAAAAGGTACTGACCAGTTGGGTTGCCTGTGTTTCAATAAATACATTGAAGTGTTTGCCCAAATCTGAGATATGCAGTTAATTTGTGTGAAGGAATGGTCCCTACTTAAACTCACACTTGACACAAAAAAAATGGTTATTTGCCTTCAAGTACTCACAAATGTATGTCTTAAGCTCACTATGAAGTTTTTGGTTTTTTTTAACTGCTGCATCATTTCTTTGTGAAATTTAGCTTGGAGCTAATGGCACTCCATAGCCACCAACTACAAATAACAGCAAAACCGTCCAAAAACACGTTTTAAAAAAATCTCCAGAGCATTGTCTAGTATGATCCCAAGTCTTACCCAGCCGTATGCTCAGTGATCCACAAACACTTTGAATTTTAAAATTCTTCTGCAACAAACAAACTAACTCTAACCCTCTGGCACTGTGGATGAGCGCAGGTGATATGCCAGCTGGTCATGCTTGGCGTCATCATGAATCATGATACAATATCATGAACAAGCCGCAAACTGGAAGGTTTGACTTTTCAGCTCAAATCAAAATGTTTATGAATTACTGACCATATTGTCTTTATAGGGATGACATAGAATAAATGACCACGAGCTTCAGAGATTTAAAATGGATGTTTTTGTTATTAGTAGTTGGTAGCTGTGGGGCACCATGAGCTTAAAGCTAAATATACGCTCTTCCTGCATTCCGGAGTCACAAAGAAGTAATTCAGCGGTGAAAGAAAATATCTTCAGCTCAAGATACCTTTTTGCGAGTACTTCAAAAGCAAATAAAGAAACTTGTCGGAGAAGTATCACTTTAACAATATTGGGGTTGTCACTGAAAAACAGTAATAGATGACACTTTATAACTGAGATTTGGGAAGAAAAAAGAAATTCCTTTGCTCCCTCGTCTGTTACCCAGCTCATAACGTTACTTTTTTGCTACTACTGAGATGCATTTTGATACAATTGCGAGTCAACAATATAACATGAAACAATAGGACCTTTTGTTTATATCCTTTTATAGAATATGACTTCAAAGTAACAATGAAGTTGGAGTCCAACCAAAACTTCATAGAAAATAATGCGGTCTCACAAAATGAGATTGCAACAAAAGATAAATATGTTGGGTTTGTTGGGTGTTTTTCTATCTGCCTATTATTCAAATAACTGGAGGATTCAAGTTACAAGGTAGGCCCCTTCTTGGATAAGTAAATACAATGTAGACCTTCTTTGCATTAAAAAAAGGTGATTTCAGTTGTTTAGAAGAAGAAAAGTCTCTGTCATCCCCTGAACTTGACCTGTCCTGCAGGCAGCAGTGAGCAGCAACACAGAGCCCAAAACTGCTCCAGATTCTAGATCTGTGGGTTATCAACAACAACATTCCACTCCTCCAGCTGCTGATTCTAGATCTGTGGGTTATCAACAACAACAATGTTCCACTCCTCCAGCTCCTGTTTCTAGATCTGTGGGTTATCAACAACAACAACATTCCACTCCTCCAGCTGCTGATTCTAGATCTGTGGGTTATCAACAACAACAACATTCCACTCCTCCAGCTGCTGATTCTAGATCTGTGGGTTATCAACAACAACAAAATTCCACTCCTCCAGCTGCTGATTCTAGATCTGTGGGTTATCAACAACAACAACAACGTTCCACTCCTCCAGCTGCTGATTCTAGATCTGTGGGTTATCAACAACAACAATGTTACACTCCTCCAGCTGCTGATTCTAGATCTGTGGGTTATCAACAATAACAATGTTCCACTCCTCCAGCTGCTGATTCTAGATCTATGGGTTATCAACAATAACAATGTTCCACTCCTCCAGCTGCTGATTCTAGATCTATGGGTTTTCAACAACAACGTTCCACTCCTCCAGCTGCTGATTCTAGATCTGTGGGTTATCAACAATAACAATGTTCCACTCCTCCAGCTGCTGATTCTAGATCTATGGGTTATCAACAACAACGTTCCACTCCTCCAGCTGCTGATTCTAGATCTGTGGGTTATCAACAATAACAATGTTCCACTCCTCCAGCTCCTGATTCTAGATCTGTGGGTTATCAACAACAACAACAACATTCCACTCCTCCAGCTGCTGATTCTAGATCTGTGGGTTATTAACAACAACAACGTTCCACTCCTCCAGCTGCTGATTCTAGATCTGTGGGTTATCAACAATAACAATGTTCCACTCCTCCAGCTCCTGTTTCTAGATCTGTGGGTTATCAACAACAACAACGTTCCACTCCTCCAGCTGCTGATTCTAGATCTGTGGCTTATCAACAACAACAACATTCCACTCCTCCAGCTGCTGATTCTAGATTTGTGGGTTATCAACAATAACAATGTTCCACTCCTCCAGCTCCTGGAAGTTAAGGTAAGACAAGTGGAAATAAGCACAGTTCAAAGGCCATTTCATTCAAAACTGTGAACTATTGGTAATTATTTATAGATTGTGTTTTGATTGTCATGTTGACCTCAAATGTAAAGTATTCGCTTTGGAGAAAAGTCAAATGAAAGTTCTGTCCAGTTTTAAATTTTGAATAGAACTAAGGGCAATGATAATAGGCTGTGAAAAGAAATCTGAGAGAATTTGTCCTCAAAATTGTGCGATAATGGGGTCATGAAAGACCTGATGGAATTAAAATGTACAGCCACAGTGAGACAGACTTTCTTGACATTAAACTGTGTCACAAGGAATTAAGTGAAAGCAGGAAATGACACAGCGCTAGTGTTGAGCCCACATTCAACAAAATGAGGATTACATATTGTGTGCTCACTGTCCTCAGAAGCAGCGACCTGATCTGAAAGTGTCCAGATCTCAGAATCCTTGCATTGCAACAAAAAAAAAAAGTCCAGGCCGACGGTCACAGATGCATCCTGACCATACGAGTTCCAGCCTGTGAATGTTGCATTACAGCACCTGACAGGTGCAAAGTCTGGTGGGATGGCACTGTTGCCTCTTACACTTGACTGAACATATACAGCACATCAGAGGTGTAACAAATCCATTCCTGACTGCTAGAACCTTTCAGAGAGTTTGTCTGCCTGTGAACAACACATCTTCAGGTTTCCACACCTCCGACAGACACACACACATACACACACACATACACATACACATACACACACACAGGCAAAATGTAGCCTCACACAGAAAGAGAGAGAGAGGTGTGTGAAGTGTCTCAATAGCGTCTTTCGAGTGGTTAATCAGAGGAGAGGTTGAGGAGAGTGTCAGGGTGTCAGGCAGGCCCCGGTGAAGAGTCCTCAAGCCCTCTCTCTTTCTGTGTTGACACCTCTTAACCTCAGTCTATCATCTCTCACACTCACACACTCCGCTTCTATTGACACTTGCTACCCCGCAGCTCTCCAAAGACCCGAGGAGAATCCACTACACTGATTGTCCATGTGAGGGGAGGCTCACAGAAAAGCATTATATAATATGCTGACGTACACGTCAACGAGATGGAATCATATTTTGAGGGTGTTCGGTTTCTTCTTGTTTCTGGGATTGGTGGATTTAAAAAGAGAGAGGATGATAGATCAAGAAATGTAACAAACCTGTCAGCGCTTGTCAAACATGCAGAATCCTCAGATGCATCACTTTGAATCACTCATTTTTTTTTTGTCATCCACATTCACAGGAAGTGAATGGATCCTTGCCCTCCACTTTCACCAGCTAGTTTAAGTGGGATCAGGAGCTCGAGGTCATCTGAGAAGGGGTCAAAGGTCATAGAGCAGTGGGTCTTGTTAAAATACCTTTTAGCCTCCTTCAGGGATGTTATGTAATGGCTCTGGGAATAGTTGAGGTTCCAGGTTTTGTGGTGGAGACGGGATGATATATGTGTTTAGCGTTATGCCAGATGTATATTCATTACCCTTTTTAGAAATCAGGATGCAAAGGAAGTGCTGGGAGGTCAAGAGAGGTCACGCATAAGAGGTCACATTTATGTCTTTTTCTTGAAATCTCTTTGTTTTCATCTTAGAAGATGCAACTTCCAGGAAACACTCATCTTACACACGCCTCTGAGGGCTCTCAGAAACAAATGTGTGGCCTTTAAATCTTCAAAAGCTTTTCATGCGAAACATATTTTTCCTCTTGGCTACGCTGAAAAGGTTAGAGGAAAACTGGGTTGGGCTGATCAATATATTGGAGACATTTGAATATCAATGCAATGAGCACCTTGTCTTCAATCTTAATTTTTAATTTGGTGATAATAAGTGTATTAATTTTCATAATTTTCATTCAATAGCCGTTGAATTTGAGCGATGGCGGCCCATTTCTGCACAGCGAATATGCATCTCTCTCCTCCGTGCTGCCATTGATCCCTAATGTGCCTTCTCTCTCTCTCTCTCTCTCTCTCTCTCATCTCTCTCCATCTCTCTTTCTTTCTTTCTCTTTCTCTCTCTCTTGCTTTGTCCTCCGTTTTCTCCTTCACCCCCCAACCCCCCAACACACGAATACACTGTAAAATTCATCCTCACTTCTCGCTCCAGCAAGCTAACTGTGCGCACTACCTTTTATCAGCCCAGAACTGTTAAATTAATAAATTGATATTGACGAGTTATCAGCCGGGGGGATAAATTATTTGGGAGCAGAAGGCTAGGGTCACATGACTTTTAGTAGCCACGATTCTGTAATTATTCCTCATGAGAAGAACCAGTGTATCCCCCCCCCCCCCCCCCCGCAGATTCAACAAACATGCACTCAATCACAATCATATGAAGAACTATAAATATCCTCACATACAGTGGATTGGTGGTGCCATGGGAATACTGATGATCATCACTGCTATCATAATCATCATGATACAGGATGTTAGCCTGTATTTTATCACGGCAACTTAGACACAGCTCCAACATGTAGCTCATACACTATGCAGCACTGAGAGCAAATTATACAATATTGAACCTTGCATTGCCGTGAGCATGGAACAGGTTACCTGCTACAGTGCAATGTGACACAGTCAGATGAATTTCCTGCAGCTGATGGTAACAAATGTAAATGAGAAGTGGAAGGGAGGGGAAGGCTGCAGAGGAAGGGGGCAGCGAGCATGTCAGAGTGCCAATCATGGAAGTGCTCTTGTTGCCCTCCGGCCATCGCTGACCTCTTGACCCTGGCCATGGCCTAAATGTCAAAGGTCATCCAACAGGGTCAGTGGGGATCACTGCAAACCCTGACCAGGGATGCATCACCATGGAAACACTTTCCTCAGGATAGATGGAGAGATGGGGTGTTGTGCATCATTCTGTGTGCTACTCTGCAACACAGCAGGTTAATCACGTCTATGCAGCTTTTTTTTTTTTTTCAGGCTGCCCCCATTTGGTTTCCAGAGAAGCTGCACACAACCTCTGGGCAATATCCAGAAGAGGCTGGCACGAGCACTGAGCACACACACTGGTGTCATTATTTGGGCTTTTGGAGAGGCTGCTAAAATGGCTGCACAGCTCTCAGAGTAAAGGTCAAAGGATAGGATTGCAAAGGAAGAAAATATTCAGCACAAAGTTGGATCTTGTCAAATGCAGGCTCACATTAATCATTTTTGTCAACAGGTATGTCATAAGATGCTTCCCACGTGTTTCAGTACATTTCAAACTTTTCCATTATCAAAAGCGCTAAATGGTGGAAACACTGCTGCTTATATTCGCTTGCACTTTGCGTCATCTAGTGGTCGCACCCACCACGGTGCTGCTGCTCCGCTGCAGAGGAAAGAAGGGGGGAAAACCCCACTAGACTGCTTTTGTCTCCGGGGAGCCCCGGTCGATGCCTCGTCCCACCATATGTCTGATCGCAGCTGCCAATCAACAGGTCAACGCGACTCCGGGGAGGCAGACACTGGCGGAGGGAGATCAAACAGTGGACCTAGGGGATGACAGATGCAGATGGAAAAAAGGCAATAAAACATTGCTTCAAAGATGGTAACGGTGCACTGGGAGGCAAATTATTGTTAACAGTAATCTGCAGAAGAGCGCCTCGCATTCTGATCGATTGACTATTATGGAGCCTTTGAAGGCGAGGTAACGCCGGGCTATTGTTCATGGTGGGACACTACCAGCAAATAGCAGCTGGTTTTGGTTCAACTATAGCGTGTCCTAAGCCTTAAATACTCCTCAATTGTATGCAATCATGCTTTCTAATAGATTTGCGATTGGAACTCCTGCAGCATTTCAGCTGCAGCCGCCCTTAGAAGCAGGGAGAAAGAGGCTAATTAAGTATATTAAAATTTGACAAGGACTTCCATTGATTACAGTGCACTTTAGATATCCTATTTTCATAACTAGATCTCACCGTTTATTGGGTTAATGTGATTAAATATTATCCTCCTTTGTTCTCACGCCAATTAAAGCTATAAAAATGATATCAAATTATTAGTATTCATATTTCTGAATTTAAAACTATGTAGATGAATATGAGTAAGTATACCCTTAAAACTGAAAACAAAATTCACAAGGCTAATTAGATGCTTTACAGAGGAGGTCTCCTTCATCTGTCAATATCAGTCAAAAATCATCACTTCATTAAAATGTTCTGGTTTCTGCAGTTTTTATGAATTATGAAAACAGATAACTTTATCAGAGTATATATATATATATATATATATATATATATATATATATATATATAAAATATATAGATTTAAAAAATGCATCCAGATACATCCTTATACATCTATTATCTCTCCAGCTTTTTATTTATATTAAATGCATTTTATATTGCATTCAAGTAGGCAATTTAGTCTTGAAATTTTAATTTATTATTGGTAAAAAAAAAACCGCAATCATAATGACTTGACTACGACATGAGCTTAGATAGTAAATTTAACTTGAACCATTCTTTCCTTATTATAAAAGATTTTGATATATTCAGCAAGGTTGTGTCTCTATTACAGTGAATAGAAGCTGAAAACTAAGACTGATGATCAAATCTTCAATATTTGCCTCCCTCTTTTTTGCCCTGTTTCCAGGTGTAGCGTGCTCATACGATGTTGTGTGACTTGTTGTATGTTGGGTCTGTAGTCAAATCAATGAGATACATGTAAGCTAACGAGAATCAGCTTTGGAATGCTGCTGTAAATGTATTGTATTAAAACACGGCCATAATGTTTCATCGCCATCTCAGCGGGACTGATCTTCTTACCTCACTCTCTGCTAATCAGGAACAAATCTTTGTGCCTTAATCCACGGCCCCCTGCACCCTTCCGCCCATCTCATTAGATTAACAAAATGGCATGCACGTCCGAAAATCACACACACACACACACACACACACACACACACACACACACACACACACACACACACGAGCAGACCTCATGACCTCAATCTCATTTGGACAGAAACATACTTGGGCCGACACAGTTCCAGTTTGGTATGATTTCATAACACGATATTCATTGTGTTTATCTGTAAAAGTGTCACAGGGAAAATTAGCTGTCATGACAAATCTATTGCTGTTTCAAAACAATATTTTACACGCTTAAGGAATAGCTACAAATATGATCAATAGGGTTATTTAGTTACGTTATGTGTGAAAATGTGGTTTGTGTGTGTGCGTGCGTGCGTGCGTGCGTGTGTGTGTGTGTGTGTGTGTGTGTGTGTGTGTGTGTGTGTGTGTGTGTGTGAGTGTGTGTGCAGCAAACATATGCAACCAAATTAAAGCCCTAAAGCTGGTGAATTGAAGAGGATTTGATGCGGAGAGCAATTCATGGGAATTAAGCAAATTAGGCCTCCAATTAGGCTGGTTGACATTGAATAGGAAGATTTGGTGGACAAAAATTAATTAGATGGATTTGTCATTGTTCTAATGAACATGAACATTGGCAGATAATAACTGTTATGAATACCCTGCCCCCCACTCACCAAACCTTATCTCTCTGACATATTGTTTGTCCATTTATAATCTAATTTCATGTCAAATGCTACCTTATTCAAATATTCAATAATTTGCAGATAAGAAGCCCACATGAGCGGAGACAAACAAACTTCAGAAAAGTCAATGTATGACCTAATCCTCTTAGGCTGCAGCAGTGTGGATGTAAATGCCAACCTTTGCAAGCCAGAGAGGAATTTCACTATTGATGTGAGAGCAGGACAAGTAAAAATTGACTTGATTCTTTGAAGGCAATATTTCTGGAGCCATCTTATAATTGAGCTGGCTTTTTTCATTTTTTTTTAGGGTTTTCTTTGTAATTTTTGTCATATATGTATATATATATATATATATATATATATATATATATATATATATATATATATATATACACACACACACTTTGCTGCATATTCAACAAGAACTTTATAGCTTTCATTTTTTCATTTGCTGTACATTTTGACCCTGTCTCATCCATCCAAACACATACAGAAACAAGACCTACCGCCTCTCCAATAAATCAGTGTCCCCTCTACTCCCTCCCTTGTTGCATCCTTCCCTTTCCTCTGCTTCCTTCATCCCTGACCTCCTGTAGTCCCCCTCTTTCTGTGGCAGTGGTTACGGATTACACCGTGTGATAAGCTTCCTATTTCTTGAAACTATTTGGGATTGCTGGGATTATCTGGCCTCATATACTTCGGAGTCGGCTTTGGAAAGCCTGATTTTAGTGTCCCAGGGTAGAAGACTTTGAATCCTGAAAGCTTTGACTAATTAGCATCTAACTCTGGGTGGTATTTTAGCATTGGGCTCACTTTTAGAACATTTTGCACTCAGAGACAAGTTCACAAACACACACACACACACACACACACACACACACACACACACACACACACAGAAAGCGCTTTATCACAACTGAATACATAACTCTGACACTAAATGTGAGTTAAATATAATACTGACCCTAAACTAAGGTTAAACCTTTAAATGGAAAAAGTTATAAAAATTATTGTGACCAAACTTTTGGCCCCTCCACACGTACACAAGTACAATGGCAAAACACACACACACACGCGTGCACACACACACACACACACACACACACACAGGAAAGATTTATCAATCAAATTGTGTTAAATTCAGTTTGTTTTAATAAGACATTAAAACATGAGGTTTGTTTCATTCTAAAAACTTATCAAATACAAATGAATTAATTCAGTGCAATTGCTTCAGTTCATTATATTTACTGTCCTAGTCTGAGGTACAGGAGAAGCAGGAAGTGTGTCATCTCATGACATCATTAGCAAATAACCTAGAATTTCTCTTTAACTCAGCAGTGCACAATCACTCTAAAAAAAACAACAACAGAAAAGCAACTAATCACTCTCAAGGTACAGAGGCATGCAGGCCTGGGTGCACTGGGTGCAACCCCACACTGGGCCACGGCCAGTACAGTCTTGGTGCCAAGCAGGGCAGAGGGAGAGTTTGGGCTTGTGGACAACACCAACAGGTGGTCCTGTGGGGGTTGGTGAGGGCATGGTGGTAGGGCGAGATCATGGGGGTAAGAGGGAGCTGTCCTGCCACCCTGCGTACCCTCCGCCGTGCCCTCCTGCAGTGGTAGTCCCCATTAGAAAAGTCCTGGTAGTTTGATGGGTGAATCGCCCAGAAGTGGCCTTTACCATTTTCACTCCGGCCCGCTTTGATGAAGCAATCATTCAGAGACAAGTTGTGACGCACGCTGTTCCTCCAGTTTTTATCCTGTTGGGGCAAGTGAAGATCAGAGGTATGGTCAGGTGTGAAGTCAACAAAAACAAAAGTTAAACAATGCACCTCCCCACTTGAAATTAAACAAAGGAGGATGTTAAGTATCTTGACCTGCCTCAGGATGTCACCTTGTCCTGTTCTTGGCAGGATGCACAATAGCGTGTCAACACCGTATATGATCTAAGCAAGACACAACACCCCGAGTTACCTTTTTAGCACGTCAAACCAGTGATCAACTTTAATCCATTAGGCTACATCCAATCTGGCGCTGCACCTGGTGAAGGCAGTGGCAGTTTGCAACCTAGCAACAGGATTACTTTATTTGTGAATTTGCCAACAAGAAGATCATCTAGTGTCCCTGTAAGCACCTAATTGCCTAACCACTGACAGATTACCTTGCCAAGTAGGTCGCTTCACTTGTGAATATGGCGGCCACATTATACGTAAGTGACAAAATAAACCAGACTTTAAGCTTACATGTTTATTTTCTATGTATTTCCCAGATGTCTTACCTGTCGCTGAGCAAATTTAAAAAAGCAAGCACGGCCTGATAATTTTAAAGAACTTTCACGGAATACGATATAGGGAATTGTCGGTTGTAGGGGATTATCTTTAGTTTTTGCTTACACTTCTCAATTCAAACTTCTGAATGCCAACAAAGCTACGTCTGTCCTTGCAGTTTTGTAGATATTGCTGTCTAGTCCTCAATTTAATGGTAAAACTCAAGAACGCTCCAGAAAACATACCTTACTCTTGAAGTAAGGGAAGTGGTCCATAATCCATTGGTAGATATCACATAGCAGCAGTTTCTTATGCTCTGATGCCAGGATCGCCTTGGAGATGAGCGCAATGTACGACTGGTTGGGTTTGTCCGCTGATTTGTCTGGATTGCTGTTAGTAGATGTGGTGGTGGTCACCTCCTCCTCCCCCTCCTCTTGTTGCTCTTCATCCCCCTCCTCTTCTTTGACTTTCCTTTGTCCAGTCTCTACCTCTGACCTCTGTAGCTGCTTCTCCTGTACCTCCGAATGAATCCCCACCTCTCTGGCTTTACGATTCTGATGATCTAGCATGTTGTTTGCTGTCTGCGCCATAGTACGACTTCCTGTCGGTTCTTCTTTAGAACCTTTGACTCCTTTATTGAACAGAAGGTAGTCAATAGTAAAGCTCAGTCCCAGCCTTTCTCTGCTGCCAGTACAGCTGCTTTTGTCCTCCATTGTCATCTCTGAATTGAAATATCTCAGACTCATCAGAGAGATATTATTGGTTCCAAGCTGACAGACTGTTGAATCAGGTGATGAATGAAAGCGTTTGTTTTTTTTTCTCCAGATATTGTCCAAGATTTTTTGCCTCTGACTATCCCAGCATGGCTGCTCAAAGAACCGCAGAGCCTTTCCTAAAATTACCCGCCTCAATGACCCTCGCGCCTATCGCCGAAGTCTTACTCTTGACAAGATCACAGATAAAGATGAGCCTCTCAACTGTTGCTAGACGTGCTCACAGCGACACAATCTCAACCTGTGGAAATGACGTCAGGCTATTAGACTAAATGCAGCGAGTTTGTTTACCAACAAATTTTAATTAAGCTTGATTTTTCTGATAAACGTGATCAATCAATCTTTCTCGAGATCCAGCAGCCTATTGCTCCTGAGTCAAAGTTGTACTTCACGGTTGTGAAGGTGACTATTTATATGACTGTGAATTTATCCCTCACAGAAAGGGGTAAAGAAGGCATGGAGGAGGTCCACGTAGGGGGTCTCAATTCAGGCGGATTATTTTTATTAACCTTAGTAAATCTTTGTAATTACGAGAGATTAAACACTTGAGATTTAGTAAGACATGGTGTGCATTGATGCTGTTGAATGACAGGCCTTACATGCGAGTGTTATCCTTTTAAAGTTGTTTTGTCCATGTGGACACCGTCAAAGAATTATCTCAATTACAATAGAGCTGTAATTAATGGGCTAAAATCAGTGTGTCCTGATTTGGGAAGAGCACAAGTTACAGAAAAGGTTTAATATTGAAATTCTGACTGATTTGTTCTCTGTAAGCAATTTCAATTTATGTTTCATACACTTGTTTGTTTTTTT